>NC_091473.1:94211274-94406274 GCF_036971445.1 Narcine bancroftii | reverse complement strand
GGACTAAGCAAGTCGGGCAGCGTCCATGAAGAGAAATGTTTTGAGTCAGGACTTTTGAATGCAGAGTTAGAATTAGTTTTTGAAACTGAAATCACGTTTGACAAATCCAAAGGTTTTCTTTGAGGTTGTAATTAATTGAATAAATAAGGGTGAATGTATTCATGTGCTGTCTTTATATTTTATGGCATGTTACTGAAAGTCTCAGTTTACTGAACAAAATTAGTGTACGCTATTGGGAGTAATTTACAGGCATAAATTGACAGATGGCCAACAAGAGATGGAAAACTGGAGTAAAGTGGTCTTTTTTCATTTTGGGGAGCTTGGATCGTAAGATTGAGTATAGTGTATTATAGTATGTTCAATGTACAAATGTGCATCCCAATACGTTTCAATGAACATGACAAAGTAGATGTGAAGTTGATGTTTCATTTGATTGGCATGAGTAGAACCAGGAGCCTCTTTGTTTAAAATGAGGCCGAGGCCATGCAGAAATAAGAATTTTTGTTCAGCTTGGGACAGATGCAATTTTCTCATTTTTGAGCAGAAACTGCATGAGGGCATTTTCCATTGTGCATTGTCCCAGTACAGTTTTAATGCAAGACCAGCATTTATTCCCCAAAAGAAGCTGATGAGTTGCTGTAGTCCTTCTGATGAATAAGCTCCCACAGTGCTATTAGATAGGGAATGTCAAGATTTGGATGTAACAATGGGTTACATTGGGATACGACTCAATTTGTTTTTCTTCTTGATGCTCATTAACATCTGTTAATGAGCATTGTAGTTCAGTTAGGTTCTCGAATGGATAAAAGATTTGCGATCTGGAGTTGAACAGGCCTGGTGAAACCCAACAAAGACACAGTGAGCAGATTGTAAGCACTATTGGCAACAGCTTCCATGACTTTGATTTAGAATAAACTAATAGAAATTAATTAGATTGATTGAATATGTTGCCTTTTTGTGATCAAGACATGTCATGCTAATTTACCAGATTATTGAGTAGATGATTGTATAGTAACTACTGGAACAACTCATTTAATCACACAAGAAATTCTAGGGCAGTTCAGTACTACATTCATGGTGTAATTTGGTTTTGTGTTCACTCTATTTCTTGAAATGTGGATTGAGTAAAATTGCCTTATAATTTGTGTTGAAGAGCTTGTGAAGTAGCCAAGGATTATCCCCCTCAGAATTTATAGCTAAAATAGTTTTGTTTAATCCTGGTCTTTGTCATTTTTGAAGATGAAGTTGTTCTTGGGACCACCACTCCTGTTAGCATTTTAATTGTCCACCATCGCAGCTAGTTAAATAAGGCAAGACTACGGGACTTTTATTTGATAGTTATGTAGGTGATTGGATACGTGTAACACGAAAATTTGCAGATGCTGTGATTGTAGTGCAATGTACAAAACTGCTGGAGAAACGAGGCAGGTCGTGCAGCATCTGTAGCAAGGGTGGGCAACCTACGGCCCAAATTTAGGCAGCCTGCAACACAAGGCAAACATACCAAGTGCACACTGCCTGTCAGCTAGATTGTAAGGTTAGAGTGGAAAATGTGCTTGGGCATGAGGCTTGACTCTGGTGGTGAACACTGCTGCTGCACAGATTGTACCTCTTTAATCCATTGACATTGGGACCTGACCATTGCCTGACCACAGAAAATGCCATAAAACAGAAATTGACTCCCAAGAGAACCCTCAATGTTAACAAAAGCAAAGGTAGAACAAAGCTTAAAACAGGAAATAATATTTTACGACGGCACAGTTAGTGTAGCTGTTAGCACGATGCCATTACAACGCCAGTGATTGGGACTGGGGGTTGAGTCCCGTGCTGTCTGAAAGTATGTGCTGTTTAAAGTCCATGATACGCTCTGTGAAATTGGGCGTTATGATGTGGACATTGTGCAAACACCATATTATATACTTAGCAAAGCTATGTAGGATACTGTGGTATACCTGTAAACTTGTTATTTATAAGTAGGGATCAGTGTGTGGACTGACACAGACTGTAAGCAGAGAGCGGGGCAGTGGGATCAGTGTGGGGATTGATACGGGGCTATGGGGAGAGAGCATGGCAGTCAGATCTGTTTGGGTATACAGACAGACCTTACAGTGGAGTTCAATTCCGTGAATTGCATCGCAAGCTGAAATTATTTTAAGTCAGGGTCTCTCTGTACAGGCTGTTTTCTTAGATGTTCCTGCTGGGAGCCTTTAGCCTCCCAGTGAAAGTGGGAGGCTGACATCCTAGCTCCTGCTGGGAGCCCAAGAATGGCACCTGGCAATTAGGGGCAGCAGCGTCACTTTGCAACCTACGTTATGATTTGGATCATGTGCAGATTGCCATCTTCAATCTCCCTGCCCAGCGCACAAGTTTGAATCCCCTTTTGCTAAATAAAACTGCAATGGGTCCAACAAAGTACGATTGGGAAGCGACTGGACACGAGCATTTCCTTCAGAAAAGGAAAAGCAACCACATTGATACAGGTTGACTTTGATGTACCTTTATTCAAAAAGGATTCTGATCATCTTAACTTTGAAATATCATAAGTTGGACTGTTGTAAGTCAGGATTTATCTGTACAGAATGCAACTTTCTATAGTTAATGATCGGTTTTTCTAAATTGCTGCAGACTTGTGGTATTTGAATAATGTAATTATGGGGCCACGGATATATAAGCAGTTGAATGTTGCCCAAACAGATGTTAAGTGGCCACACCTAAACATGCCATATCATGAGAATTGCCAGACCACGCAGTGCTGGATAAGAAAAGTACAACCTTTTAATGGGCTACTTGGCTCTCAAACCCACAAAAAAATTCAAGATGATTGTGGATGACCTTTTTTCCCTCATATGTCAGCTGTATACGATATCAATCGAATGTATTGATACTTTTTGTCTGGAAATCGATCTCCTTTAAATATATTCAACAGCTTGCCTCCATTGTCATTTTTGTACAGATTTCTATAGGTTCACCACCCTTTTTTTAAAAAAAAATATCTTGTATTGATCCTAAATCCTTTGTTTTGGTATCTTGAGACTAACCCATTGAGCTTCCAGGCAGGAGAAGCATCCTCCCCATATCCAGTCTGTCTAGACCTGCCATTTCACTATCCACGTAGTTTTGCTCTTACAAACGTTATAGAATTATTGGGATCAAATCTGCCCTGTGACTTGCATCGCTATTTTCCCTTCTCTATCAATGAATCAATGTTTTACCTTTTGGATGGCCATACTGTATATTAAAATATTCTATATTAAAGTCAAATGTTGCTGCTTTTATATCAGATTTGTAGCATTTCTTATTAGTTATTTAGAGTCAATGCATGTAAAATAATCCCATTTGCCTTTGAGCACTTTGTCTTTTTTCCCTACAGAACTTCAAAATTCGTTTGTGTATTTTCACCCTTTTCATTTCCCGTTCTATAACTGTAGGAATAATGTGTAGAAGAACTAGGGTCCATTTGAATTGGGTGGATTTGATAGTTGAAACCACTTTCAAATGAGAATTAGTCGAATAATACTCCCTTCCATACATATTTTATTCAAGAGGCTTTATGTGCATTCTTCTACATTAGGTGAGATGAGTGTTTCAATTTTACAGTAAAAGTCCAGAAATCTGGACCATGCGAGAATCTGAACTTCTCAAACTTGTTAAATTTAGTGAGCTTTTGTGTGCGTCATGCGTCATTGGGGAGGAAGAAAATCTCACTTGTTATTATTTGAGTACAGCTGGCTTGCTTTTCCAAAGTAGCCTATGCTGTGCCGGCTGAAGACAAATTATTCGGCTGATTCTTTTTAAATAAAATTTAATTTGGAGATTCAGATTGGCAACAGACCCTTCTAGCCCATGAGCCCATGCCACCCAAATGCACCAATATGAACAAACCCCGTCCATTTTTGGAGGGTGCGAAGAAACTGGAGCACTGGAGGAAACCCTCGTAGACACTGGGGAAGTATACAAACTCCTTATAGATAGCACTGGATTTGAATCCATATCGTTGGTGCTGTAATAACATCTGTGTTAACTGCTGCACTAAATGTTAGGATCTGATCTCTCAGCAGAAGGTTGGTGCAAGTGCCCAAAATGCTTTTGTGTTTGGGTTGAGGGAGGGAATAGATGAAGATCTTCCCCAGATGTTGAAAATCAGAAATAAAACAATGCGAGAAATGCTCATTGATTCAGTCAGCATCTGTGAAAAGAGGTAGTTTTGGCCAATGAAATGTGACCGTAAAAGTTTTTTTTTTAATTTAAAAAAAAGCAATGTTTTCTTTTTCCAATCTTTTTATTGGTTTCTGAGAAAATAATATCAAATATAGATACATATGATGTAAAGTTCAGATAAAAGTAAATTAAAATTACAATAGTAAACAAGATGCACACGATCCTTGTCGATATTTTTTTTTAAATGAAAAATCCTATAACTAATGTAATTTCTAAACCCAACCTATTGTATGAGCAATTACAATCAAAGCCAGGTGTCAACTACTATTTTTAATACTAATAAATGTAGTTCAAAAAAATGAAGAAAATGAAAAGATTTTTAATAAAGTGCAAAGAAAATTTCTAGATCAATTATGAAAATGCAGTACAACTCTGATTATCTGAAGTGGTTGGGACTGGGCCTACGTCGGATAAACGGTTTTCTTTTTTTGAGAACTGGTCATTTTTTAAAAACAGGCCAGTATCAACAACAAATCACTTGTAACAATGTTTAAGCAAAAATAAACAACAAGGGAAGGCTTTTTAATGTTTAAAATAATATTTAATTCTCACCAAAAAAATGCTGGTCACTGCCTATCATCAACACCTCCCTGTAAAGGTTAAAACCTTGTGATTTTGATTCTTAGTTAATTTTGTGCCTGTCTCTTTAAGAGAACTATGGTTTGTAGTGATACCATAGTGATTATGATGTCATATTATCCACTGCTTACCCCTCTTCTACAAGATGTGAAAGAAGCATGAGCAAGAGAAATTATTCTATATCAATCATTGCTTTTTTAGCAATATTTAGTTATTGCTTTTGTTATGACAACTTTTAAGTAATTAGAGTCTAAAGGACTCTCTTTATACGATAAATGCTTTGTTACTCACCATTATGAAAGTTGTGGCGAAGCTATGCAAAATGTTTATCTTTCTATCAACGAATTAAAAGCTACATAAAGTAACAGCAGTAGAGTGTGATTTATTGGATTAAAGATATCTAAATTTGAAATATTGCAGGTTTTGTATTAGAATAAGGAAAGTGTTGTCTATACTCCCTACTTAGGCCCTGATTCCTCATTTATCTGGATTAAAAAAAAATTAGTAGGTGAGCACTTAATTTTCTCTAGAGAGGGATGCATTCCATTAAATCCAATAACCATTGCGTATGTGTGGGAGGAACGTCTTTCCACTGCAGCAAAATAAGCCTTCTAACAATCAGGGAAGCAAATGCAACTACATGGAATTGAGATGGAGTCAAAATTAAGTCCATTGGCCCACTCATTCCAAAAATAGCAATAAAATGGTTCAGAGAGATTTGTATCAAGAATTAAAGATTGTGTGGTAAATACCTCTTTTTCCAGTAGTTACAAAGGGAGGGACGGAAGCAGAACATATGATATAAAGTACCTTCCCGAGTTGTACAGTTATCACATCACAATGCATGTTTTAAACTGTTGCAAAAGTTGAATGATTGGGAATGCCTCTGATTGGCTGCAGATGAGAAAAATGGCATAAATGGGTGTTGAAGATGATGCAAGCAGGAGATGTAGGCAGCGTACAAAGGAGGAAAATACTGAAATTAAAAAGATGCAAACCACTGCATTTTTAATGGATGTTGGTATATTCAGATAAAACTTTTATATTAAAGTGGCAGAGTAGCAGACCAACATTGTGACTATATTTAATCTTGTACGCCCATTAATGTTACCTTTGGAGATTAAATGTTTAAGCAGCAGTTAGCATGTGATGATTTGGTAATTACTAACACATGTATAGTAATTTCTTTGTGGAATTAATTTGGATTTAACATCAATTAATCTGATAGTTCCACTCAAATATGGGTATACTTACAGAGGTTTGTATATGACGGTAAAGTGTATTTTCTTGGGATGGCATAGTACGTCCAAGTAAAATAGTTTCCCACTTATTCTCTATACAGTCGGCCCCTCGATCGTGACAGGCCATTACGTGGACGTGGAGGAGGAAGAGGACGTGGACGTGGACGTGGTCTGGGACGGAGTGATGGTTTTGACTCTCGTGGAAAACGTGAATTTGACAGGCATAGTGGAAGTGACCGATCGTAAGTTAATATTGACTTGTTAGATTCTAACACTTTTTACTGAACTAAGACATACTGCTGAAAATGTTAGCCAACTTGTATCAACTGTTATTGTTTTGAAATCACTGGTAGTGTAATTGATACCTTGGTTATGCAATTGTTCTGATCTGAGAATTGTTCATTGGCCAATTTCTCCACAAGTCTTAATTGTCTTTCTTCTATCACTATTCATGTTATATTGATCTACATACACTTGCTATAATTCTTCCTTTTCATTCACATATCCTCCTAAGAATGATCATAATTAAACCAATGGAATATTATATTGTATCCAGTCTTTAATGAATACCACGAAAGATTGTTACTAGCTCTAAAGATGCTTTAAAAGTGAATGGAAGAAATTTCCATGAAGTTGTATTTCTGTAGGTCAGGGCATTTGTAACCAGGGGAGTCTCTGTATTTAGAGAAGCTATTATTATTTTTAAAAGATTGATTATGTATATACAGCAGATATATAGAGAGAATAGTTTCTCTTCCAGTAGCCTGAAACCAGAGGACAAACGGGGTGGCAGTGGATCGCACAATTGGGGAACCGTGAAAGATGAACTTGGGTTAGTATAAAAGCTTGATATCCTTTTTATTCTGCTTTACCTGTAATTTCACTTTTAGTGCTGAAGACTTCCTAACTATTTGGCTTCCTTATATCATCATTATAGAGAACTTGATCAATCTGCTGTTACTGAAGAGGCACACGAGGGAGATGAGCAACAAGTAGCTGATTCTGAGAACAAGTAAGTTTTTAAAAAAAAAAAAGTTCTGAATTTAATTTATTTTTCACAAATCTATTTGATATGAGCCTCATTTCTACGAGGTGCTTGACAAAGTGATGACTTTCTGTCTTCCCTATGATAGACAAAGTTAAAGAATTTTATGTATGTTACATTCTAAATGTAGTATTATGTGACAATAATGGAGCCTTTACAGTATAGTGAAATGAAATTTACGCATAATTATTGAAGACCAGAGGCTTGCTCTGAAGTGTCAATCACACAATCTGCTGCCTTATCTTTTGACAGTGCTCTGGACTGATCTGTTCAATGATGTGTTACTATTGTACTTTGAAATTAGTTTTGACCACATCATTAAAAGCTACCCTTTTCCACTGCCATAATGTGGCTGGACCATGCTTACACCACAACTTGGTTGTCTCCAAGTTTGATGATCCCAATGCATTTTTGGTTGGCATCCTGTGTTCTATTCCATACATTTGTGATTATGCAAAATTCTATCATCCAAATTTGATTAGTTCTTTGTGCTTGCTAATCTACATAGGCTTCCCTGATGTTTAAAATCTTCCAAGTTATTTTCACGTCAATCCCTCTTGCATTCCTCTTTCTATGATCCTTGCAAGATTGGTCCTACTCCTTGAGTTCTAAACATTTGATCATCTCTAAATTTAACTGCTTTCCCTATTTATGCTATTACATTCGGCTCCTCCTATTACAAGCTTGAACCCTTATCTTCCCATCCCACATATATCATTTTACTTTATTCTTTGCCTGTTTCCTCTCATCTGCTTTGTTAAACAACCTCTGATACTTTGTGCATTTTAGCATCAGTTGAAGTATCTGCTGTAATACTACAACATCATAAGTTGCACAGCATTGTCAGGAACAAGTGAAAATTTCAGTTGTCAAAAATCTGTTCACAAATAAAAACTGGAATCTTGAGTGCAGGCCCATTTAGTCCTTGCACGTGAATTCTAAATATCATCAGTGTATGTGTTATATAGCCATCATTGTCTTATAAAATTATTTTTATTGAATTTTAACAAAAAAAGCAGTCAGTCAATTGCAATGGAACCTTTGGAGATTTACAAAGAATAACATATGAATCATTAGCGATACGACTTAATTCTAAATCCAATAATACATACAATATTGTAAGAGATAAGTAAGAACAAAAATGAAAAGAAAAACAATTCAAACCCACAACAATCAAGGTTAAAATTCATATTGTGTGTCGTGTTAAATCCAAACAAGCAGCCTCAGGGGATCCAAACAAGCACACCCAGGGACGTTCATCATCACACCTCATTAATCAAATTATGGAAGTGAGCTATAAATGAGTCCCAAGTCTTACCTAAAGAAATCTTGATTTTTCAGGACAAATTTTCTTAATTTTCTCCAGATTTAAAAAGGACATAATATCTAATAACCATTGATTATGTGTAGGTGGGAGCTCATCTTTCCATTTTAACAGAATTGCTTTTCTTGCTAATAAAGGGGAGATTGTTATAACTTGTCTTTGATTAGAAGATAATAATATTTAATCTTTAGAAAATAAAATATTTAATCTTTAGAAAATAAAATAATATTTAATCTTTAGAAAAACCAAATAGTGCAATTGCTGGACATGGATCTAAAGTGATCCTAAATATGGTTAAGAGTTGTAAAAAATGTCGTTCCAATATTTTTGCAAACTAGGGCAAGCCCAAAATATGTGTAACAAATCAAATATTTTACATTTGTCACAAAATGAACTAATATCAGAATAAATTTGAGCAAGTTTGACTTTGGAGAAATGTACATGATGTAGCACTTTGAATTGATTAGGACTATGCCTAGAGCCCAATGATGAATTGTAAATCAGGCCCAAAATTGAAGTCCATTCTTCCTCTGAGAAAGAGAGATTCAGATCATTTTTCCATTCATTGTTAATTCACTTAAATAAATTGTTTTCATATTCAATAGTTTAAAATATAAAGCAGATATCATGCCTTTATGAGTAAATTGTAACTCGAATAGCTCTGATAGAATTTGGGTCAGGAAGAATAGGAAATGTTAAAAGCTTAGAGTGAACAAAATGTTGAATTTGATATTATCTGAAATAATGTATGTTAGATAGGTTAAATATGGTCCCCAATTATTGAAGAGGTATAAAATGTTGTTGTATAAAAAGACCTTTAAAATTATTAATAACCCCCAAAAAATTCCATTCTTAAAAATTGGCATTAAAATTGGTTGAAATTAGATTATTATATGACTTGTAACTATAAATCCTAAAAATCCAAAAAATTTTCTGAATTGTTTTCAAATCTTCAATTTCATTGTCATGCATGTTGGTTATGATGGTTCAATCCATGAACTTGGTAAGAAAAGTTTGTGATAATTCAGATTTGATTATTGTCAGAGAAGCAAATTTTCCTGATTACTCTCTTGATACACAAAGGTGTTTTATTTCACTTGAAAATTTGTTACACTTTAATATATTCTTGTGAATCCATTGGGTTTAAAGAGAGTGGGAAATTTTAAAGCAACTAGGATCCTAGCTCTGACTGCAGATCTGGCCCACAATTCAAGGCACTCTGTTATACTCTGGACCCTTCTGCTCTGGCCAGACTCACTCCCTGTTTGCACTCTGGATTGTGTTCTGGGGTAATGAGTGGGCAAGATATTTAACTGTTTCTTAACAATTGGATGTCAGATTATTGAAGGTTTAGTTTTTAATGTCTCATCTTGACACATTTTGTACACATCTAAATAAGTAAAATCCAGGGCCACTGTGAAGGAGAATCATGTATGCTGAAAGTAATGGCAGTGGTTTGAATAGCCAAATTGAAGTTTGAAGAATTACCAGCAGGTAACTGAATTGGAAATGGGCAAAGATTTTTTGGAGTTAATATACTCCAAGTTAAAAAATAGTTAATTAAAGATGAAGTAAGAACTCCTAAGTGAATGCAGGATTTATAAAGACATAATATGTGAACTTGCATTTTGCTTCAGAATGCAATATTTAAAAAAAAAAATTGAAAGGATATTAAACTGGAACAATACAAAAAAAAAGAAAATTATTGTAAGGATGTTTCTTTGTATATACGTACTTTGTTGCAGTGAGATGCATTTTGGAGTGCTGGTGGAACAGTGATTTAGAAAATTGACCATCTTTGCAGGATCTTTGCACTTGGAAACTTTGAACAGAGAACTTTGGGCCAAACAATGATCTCCTAGAAAGATAATTTAAAAAAAAGTAATATGAATGTATAATGAAAAAATTACTGAGGTGAATCTGGAGTTCTGTGACAAAAATGTGTAAATACATTTTAAGAACACTTGTGTCTGAAATTAGGCACACCATGATGGAGAGAAGTCAACAATATAATAGGAAGTTGGTCAAGTGAAGGAAAACAATGATTAGAGAATTTTCAGAAATGAACTGTCGTGGTACATGATTTTGGGGTAGTACGTTTGGCGAATGTTTAGTGCCACGCCTTTATACAACGAAAGCGATAGGGACTGTGGTTCAAATCCCGCACTGTCTGTAAGGAATTTGTGCGTTCTCCCCATGGGCTTTTCCCTGGGGCTCCGATTTCCTCCCACCCTTTAAAAACATACTGGTGGTGTAGGGTGATTGGGTGTAAATTGGGTGGCATGGACTCATGGGCTGAAATGGCCTGTTACTGTGCTGTATACCTTTTTAAAAAAAAACAAACAAAAACGAATTGTCTTCCCTACGGGATGGAGAGTGGAGGCTGGCTGGGATGACATAAGTCCTTTAATATTGTGGTTGCTTTTGACACTGTAGCATGTTTACAATCTGGTCATTGAGAAAATATATAGCTCAGAATTGAACTTGTCTTGTTTGTACTGGTGCACCACATGGCTGCATTCTTAGCCCCCTGCTCTACTCACTTTACACCTTTGACAGTATGGCTCTGTATAACAATAAAGCCATCTTCAAAAAGGGGAATGAATGCAATTAAAAACTTTGCTGAATGGTATACTAACAACAACCTTGCCATCAATGTCACCAAAACTAAGGAGCTAAATATGGACTTTAAGAAGGGAAAACCAAAGGTGTACGATCCAGTGATCACTGGGGGATCTGAGATGGGTAGGGTAAGCAAATTTAAGTTCATGGGGGGGGTGCTATCTGAGAGGACCATTCCTGGACCTATCACATGAATGTTGTTGTGAAGAAGGCACACCAGCACCTCCAGGAGTTTAAGGACATTTGACATCAAAATCCATGGCAAACTTTGGATGTGTAGTGGAAAGTGTGCTGACTAACTGCATTGTGGTCTGGTATGGCAGCACCAATACCTCTGAAACGAAAACCCTGCAAAAAAAGTAATGAACACAGCCCAGAACATTAAGGCTAAATTCCCCATTGAGAAAATCTACAGAAAAAGGAGAGCACCAGCAATCATCAAGGATCCACACTACCCAGGATATGCTTTGTTCTCGCTATTGCCATCAGGAAAGAGGTATACAAGACTCGTACCAGTAGGTACTGGAACAGTTGCCACCCCATCAGATTCTTAAAGACTCATTTAAGGACTCTTAATTTGCGTATTATTAAATATTTATTTTCTGTATTGCAGTAAGCGGGTTAATGTTTCTTTCTTTGTTTACATTTCTCTTGTATACATATCTTTGTTCTTGAGTACAGTTTACAGCTACAGAAGTAGAAATTCTGCCTGGTGCATAGGAACAAGAATCTCAGGGTTGTGTGATGTCATGTATGTACTTTTGACAATAAATCTGAACTTTGAACTTTAAATCCTGATCTACACTTCTCTGCCCGCAGGGAAAATGAAGTAGAAGAAGTCAAAGAAGAAGGCCCAAAGGAAATGACTCTCGATGAGTGGAAAGCCATGCAAGATAAAGAACGAGCAAAAGCTGAGTTTAACATTCGCAAACCCAATGAGGGTTGTGACAGCAGCCAATGGAAAAAGGGGTTTGTTTTGCGCAAGCCTAAAACTGAGGAGGTAGGTATAGACAATTTAGATTGCAGAACTCGATTGTTATTATAATCTTCATTGTTCTTTTTGCAGTAAACTACTTTTGGCAGTTTTAATATGTTGGTCAGCAAGAAGGGATTTTTTATGGCAGTTGTGAAAATGTTTTACGAAAGTCACTGAACTGTTTTTTATCTGTTTAATTTGTATAATAATAGTAGAACATACTGGAATTTTTGGTGGTTTGTAAGCTTATACGCCTGTTTCTCATTGTCATTTCCAACAATGTATATTCAGATTTTTTTTTTTCATTTTTATTTGCTAGAAACGTTTTGAGAATGAAGATGTCCATACCTTGGACTATACGGTAATCTATTTTAATTTTTGATTTTGTTTTAGCATATTTACATGCTTGAGCTCATGCATGGTCATGAACTTATTAATTTGTATCTCAACATTGGCTATGATTTTTCAAATGTCTCATTGCATAGTTGTATTTGTTACAAAGACAAATTGAGACCTAATGGAAATTGTCTGCTCTAAAATTTGCAATCAGAAGCTTTTAATTTCTTCAGTGATCGAACTGTGCTAGAGGAAGTTTTAGATCAGTGATGATATTCTTTTGGGATCAATGTCAAGAATATGATGAAAGACTGGACTCTAAACAAAGTGAAAAGGCTAGATCTGGGCTGGGTTTATGTTTGAATGTATTTATAATCTGGTAAATCTTGCTGTTGCTTTAATAGTAGAAATGCGTATTCAAAGAAATTTGAGAGATCAGCATCATATTTTCAAAGGGTCATCACTTTGAATGTTATTGCACAATAGAGTAAATTCTGGGCAACCTGTTTAATCATTTGTGGTATTTAGGAGAAAGACTTTTAATTGTTTATGGAACAAAAACTTGCAGTAGATGCAATTTGACCACTTTGTATATATGCTTTGTTTAAATAGCACCTTCTGCAATAGATAATTTAATACCATTCCTAGATTCCCATATTTGGGGAAATTTTAAACATTGCTTTACTGTTCATCTTTTTGTTTAAGCTGTTTCGGTAGTTATAAAATCAATTTGATCTGATTTTTACTGTAATATATTTTCTGGAGTAACCCGAAGAGTAAGATCATAGTTCCTAACCATCTAATATCCTATCGGCTTCTGGCTAATCTGGAGGATATTTTTGTGGCTTTATCAAAGCAGAATGTCAAACTGTAGGTCATCTTATTCCTAATATCATGCAATTCTTATTTACAAAAAGAAACCTGATGTCAGGACTTCTTGAATTGCAACCTTTAATCTTTTCACTTTTCTCAACCTGGAAAGTATTTTCTTAAAATTAAAGCATTGTTTTGGAGCTTTATGGCATTTAGCAATCTATTTTAGCTGTTGCTATTATTGCTGCCTTTATCATAATGTAATGGAACCCCAAACTGTGCGTCATTGTACAGCAGCAATAAAACTTACACAAAGTGTATGTAACTTTATTGAAATTGAGACGAACATTTCTTTATATTTGAAGTTTATTCAATTTTTTGTTTTCTCGGGGTTCGACATGATTGTGCACAACTATTCAATTTTAAAGGTGCAAGCTGCCTCTTAATTATTCAGTTCAAATTCTGGTTTGCATTTTTCTATTAATGTGTATATTTATCTCCTTAGTTGTTCCTTTCAGCACATGAATTTCTTCATCTGAAGGCAATAATCTGGATTGTTTCTTTCCAGTTCATTGAGATCTTATAAATGACATTATTCCCATTCAAGCAGTTTTCCCATAACGTATTTTAAAATTTCAGATAGATTATAGTTTTATCGCTTTCGTGGGTCTTCAGGCTTTCATAACTGTTGAGTTGACGTACATCTTCATGAAGTATGTCTTTCCATTAAATGTTGAATCTAAATAACTGGAGTTGCAATTCAAATTGAGGTTCACATTTTGAGAAGCAACTTTATGTATCATTAGCTCTTGATGTATCGTTAGCTCTTGATTCACATTGTTCTTGTTGAAATATCATTTAATGTTCATCTTTTTGAATGATAACATTTGACCCAATTAAATATACCAAAATACAATGCAAGCATTTTTTTTTGGGAAACTTGTATTTCTATATTCTCAATTATTTTAATGGCCTTTAAATTCAAAATGTTGGTGATTATTTTTAAAAGCAAACTAAATTTTCATGTTTTGGTTGTGTTCTGTTTTTTTTTGAGCATATGATAATCGTGTATCGCTTATGCATTTTGCAAAGAACACAACAGGTTTAAAAAAATAAATAAATTATGATTTGTAGAATGACTGAATTGAAAGATTAAACTTAAATTTTTTAAAATTTAAAATTAGGTCTCTGATGAATCTGGTCTGGACCATCATTTCCGCAAACCAGCAAATGATATAACCTCTCAGCTGGAGATCAATTTTGGTGATCTGGGTCGCCCTGGTCGTAGTGGCAGAGGCCGAGGTGGCCGTGGTCGTGGTGGTGGTAGCGGAAGGAGCATTCGTGGAATGAGACCAGACAAGGTATCTATCCACTGCTGTTCTGTAGTTTTGTTAAAGAACACCCAATTCCCCATAGCACCTAATAGCATTATACAGCGGTATAAAAATAGTTTTTTTTGTTGCTGTGTTTAGTTTAGCTCAGAGACAATTCAATCTGGGAAATTTTTACTTGTTCCTCCATTGCGCATAGTAGGGCATGAGATAAACCCTATAATTACACAGATTAGTTTTACCTTTAGAGGGGAAGATTTTAGAAAGGATAGGGATATTATTGATAAATATTTGAAGTATATGAGGGCCAGTAGAACTTGGTAGAGAAATATCTTGTTTGACAAAACTGTTGAATGTAACAAATGGGGGTAAAAGTTGGCCAACTTGATCTGCCTCTGCCACTCAATAATGGCTCATCTTAACTGCATGTTCTGTCAGTTTCCCTTGATTCTGGAATCAAAAGTCTTGATCTCTGGTCTGTCAATTATTCAGTTTCCACAGCTCTGAGATAGAGAATTCCAGGGATTTAATATTAACTGTGAGAACAAAAATTCTGCCTTATTCTCCTGATCTCGAACCTCTTATTCTGTGATGATATTGCCTGGTTTTGGATTTCCCCTCAAAGGTGGCATCCTCTCAGATTATTTTCTTGCAAATAGGATCATCTTGCATTCTTCAAAAGTTACAGTAGCACAGACCTTGCTGCTCAACATAACTGGATAACTTGGACAACTTCTTTATCAGAAATCAGCCAAGTGCATTTCCTCCATAACAAGTATTTACCTTTAGAATTAACCAAAATCATCCTGTTCAATAGTACTTGGATATCCAAATACAGTACAACTCCCAATTATCAGAAATAGGATTTTCTGAAATCCTCATTTATTTGAAGTTTTTTTTGGAGCCGAACTGACTTCACAGGTTGAAAAACAAGTTTGCCAGTCTTGAAATTAGAAAGCCGGTTATCCTTCTTTCAGGTAACTCCCTTCCCTCTTTATTTCTATTTCTTATTTACCTTCCCTTATTTTCTCTCCAACTTTCCTTCTCAAACTATATGCCACTGTCTCAGCTGCAAACGGCCAGAAGAATCCCTTGTCCCAGTGTCAACAAAGAGAGCGGCCTCGCATCCAAGAGTGGTCTTCTCTCCCCTCCCCTTCCTCTCTCCCTTCTCAGCACAGCTGATCTCCTCAATTCCGACTCTGAACCCTCCCCTCGGCCTACTACCACGCACGCACATTGGACTCTCCAAATAAAAGTTTATCCGATATTGGCCTGGTCCTGGCCATTTTGGATTATCAGAGTAGTACTGTACAGAAATTCCACTGGCTCCCTTTTATCCATTATGCTTGTTTAAACCCTCCATTTGTAGAGAGATAGTTAATTTAAAAACTAGTGTAAAAGGCTGGTTAGCAAATTAAAGCTCAAAAATATAGGGATCAGTAGTAACAGGTAACCTAGAGTCTTAGGGACAGAAAACAGAGTTGTGACAAATGGTTCTTTTTCACACTGAAGGGAATTGGGTAGTGGCACTCCCTAGAGGTTAGTTATAGGAAATCTGTCTTGGACATGAGATTACAAAGTAAAAATATCAAATTTGTATATGACAAAAAGCTTGCAACAAGAATAAGTGTGAAGGCTAAGAAGATCTAAGCTGCTGAAACAAAAACACATGGTTTGTGATAATTGTGCCACGAAATTTGGGTGATGCATTTTGGTAAGCAGAAAAGGGAGAGACATTGTGGTACAGGTGACGAGTTTTGTTCTTGGTGTACTGTATATACCCTTGTAATTGCGAATACCGTGTAAAGGTCAGACCCCCCCCCCCCCTTATTTTTGGCCTCAGAAGCCCACCCATCCGAGCTCCCAGCCATTTAGACTCCTGACCGCGGATTGTCATCCCGGCCACCCATCGGAGCTACCGATGCCTTGAACGACACAGCTACTCATAAAGTCAAAAATTTGACCCATGTAAAAGTCAACTCCCACCCCTTGTCCCAAAAAGTGGTCCAAAAAAATAGACGATTACACTAGTACATATGGTATGCACAAGTCAATGCAGCTGGAGTAGTTTGGAAAATGTAATTAAGTATTACCCCAACAATTGATTCTGGGACCCTTAACACTTGCGATAAACATGAATGAATTGTGTGTGAATGTAGGAAGTATGGGACGCAAGTTTGCAGATGACATTACAACTTGTCATGTTGTAGATGGCAAAAAGGATTATATTGGGCAATGGGATGATATTTATTAGCTGATAATTTAGGCAGAGCATTGAAGTGTTGTGTTTGTAAGGTCAAACAAAACAAAGTAACTGATAGGGTTTTGGGAAGTGTTCAAGAACATAGGAATCTTTGGGTAGAAATGCATAAATTCCCAAAAGTGTCAGAACAAGTAAATAGCATAGTGAAAAAGATGTATGGAATGTATATCAACCACCATCTGTGATTTTTTTTTAAAAAACATGGAACAATGTAGCACAGAAACAGGCCCTGCTTGTCTGTGCTGAACTATTGTCTCTAAACCCACTGACCTGCACCCAATTCTTAGCCCTCCATACCCTTCGAATCCAAGTACCTCTCCAAATTATTCTTAAAAATCAAATAGAGTCTGCTTTCACAACTTTAGCAGGCAGCTTGCTCTATGTTCCCACCACTGTCTGCAAAGAAACTCCCCTTAATGTTCCCTCTAAACCTTTCCCTTTTCACCATTAACCCATGCCTTCTGGTTTGTATCTCGCCTATCTACATTTACCCTGCTTATCCCCCTCATAATTTTAAATACCTCAATCAAATCTCCCCTCATTCATCTATACTCCATGAAATAAGCCTTAACCTTTCCCTGTAACTCAGTGCCTGAAGTCCAGGAAACATCCTAGTAAATCTTCTCTACACTCTATTTTATTGATATTTTCTGCAGATAGGTGACCAAAACTGCACAAAATGCTCCAAATTTGGCCTCCCCAATATCTTGTACAATTTTACCATAACATCCCTATTCTTATAGTCTGATTATAAAAGCTAATATCCCAAAAGCTCTCTTTACCTATCTACCCCTTCTCCTCCCTTTCCTTCTTAGCCACAGGGCCAGGCTCCATGCCAGAGATCTGATCGCCATGGTTTGTGCCTGGTAGCTCATCACCCCTGCCCCAACAGTATGCAAAATAGTATACTTGTTAAAGAGGGGAACGGCCACAGGGATGTCCTGCACGGAATGTCGATTCCCTATCCTGACTGTCACCCATCTAACTTCCTCCCACCTCCTCGGTGTGATAGTGTCCCTTAACTATCATCTCCTCTGCCTCCCGAATGATCCAACTCTAGCTCCAGTTCCCTAACTCGGTTTATAGTCATAAAGCATCCTAACAAGCTACTCAATGTTGCCTATGTCAAGCTGATTTTATTTCATTGATTTATTGCTATCCATATTCTCAACATCAATTCTTTTGCTGATTTAAAAATTACTTTCTTTGGTCTATGAAATCCAGTATATTGCAATGATATTAAATTATTATACTGTTTTCCATTCCTCAAGTATTTCTATACTAGATTTGTTACACACCTAATATTCAAATTGATTGAAGTTCTTTTTAATTTTACAGTCTAGCATCTCTGTTCCAAATGTTGATGATCCAGAAGCTTTCCCAGCTCTGGCCTAAGTGGAAGTCGCAGCCTGGCCTGAAGTCCTCGGGGGGGCCCCCCACTCTGTGAGGCTTGCATGCTTAAGGAACCCTTCTCAACCATAATTACAGAAAAAAAAGGAAGAATAAAAGACTATCATCCATGCCATTCACACCTATGAACTGTTCACAAGGAATTGTTGAAATGGACTTCTCTTGCTACACAGAAGCAACAAATATTGATAGTTGATTTTATATCCACAAAAAATGGTAGCAGAGGGAAAAAAGCTGTTTTCATAATAAATTTTGAGAAATTATGCATTCTTCATGGATTGATACTTTTTTGTATTGCTGCTTGAAAATGTGCATTTCCTATCAAAATATAGGTGTGAAGAGTGTGCATCAACGAGTCCAATGAAGTGCTTTATTTCAGTACTTTTAGAATCCTTTTGCCTTCAACAGATGCTCCTCGTGCAGTTTCGTATGGGTGCTGATCCATGACTCAACTGGTGCAGTTGGTTTGAAGGAAAATGAATAATTGTCCAAGAATGGAAAACATACTAGTCTTAAGAAAACTTTCTGGGAAGCTTTTTAAGTAGAGGGCTAAGATTCCGTAGCCCCACCTTTTGATTATGGTACATTCTAAAAGATTTTAAAATTTGAGCTCATGGAGCAGATAATGATAAAATACTTAACACCAAATTGTTATGCAGATTATAAGTTTATCTCATGTAAAGTCTTAACCGTGGTAAGTGCTGATAAATGTCAACAATTTACATTAAATATTGGAAATCTGGAGAATAGAAGGTGGGTACTTAACCCATCAAATCTGCATCTGCTCTTTCAAAAGGGAATTTGTTTAATCCCACTACCCTACATTTTCCATAGAAGCCCACAAGATACAGGAGCAAAAGTAGGCTGTTTGACCCGTAGAGTCTGCTCAGCCATGAGCTGATCCATTCTCCCTCTCAGCCCCGCTCTCCTTCCTTCCCCCTATAACCCTGACAATTCAGATACCTATCAGTCTGCCTTAATGCACCCAATGGCTTGGCCTCCACAGCTACCTGTGGTAGCAAATTCCAGAGGTTCACCTCTCTGTCTAAAGAAATGACTGCATGCATCAAATGAAGTTGTGGACTCCCCTACCATAGGAAATAACGTTGTTATGTCTACTCTGTCCAGGATTTTCAATATTTGAAATGTTTCTGAGGCCCCCTTTAATTGTTCTTAAATAATTTCTCCAGATATACAGTTCTCTGAGGGATAGTATCGTATCATATTCTCTGCCATTTTTTTTGAGCATATTCTAAATATTTGTTCCCTACTACCTACTAATCCCAGCTTGTTTAGTTAACCTCACTGGACCACACACTTCTAAGAATGGTGGGATTTGTGTTCTAAGCCCTCTGCCAAGTAATACTGTTTAGCTGCTGCTAGACCAGTATGTCCAAGCCATTTTGTTTTGATTCTATCTAATATCTCTTCAACCATTGGTTACTGTAAGGAGACTAGGTGCTCTCCTCAGCAACTGATTGTATTTGTAATCTCAATTTGCTGAGCCACCTTCATGCTATTAGATTATTTTAGTATTCATGGGGAGACTGAAATACCGGTGGTAGCGAGGTCTTCAAATAAAATGCTGTATTGTGGAAATACAGATTATTTCTGTTGCTGAAGTGCTATTTTTGAAATACTGCTGAAAGAGAGATTCCGTTAGTTGGTCAAATAGTTTTTTTCATTTGCATTTACACATCTTGTTCATATTTTTATCTAGTTTAAAAATGGCACCAACAAACTCAAATGGATGTTGATAGAAAATTGCTCGTGTATTTTGATTGCTCAGTCTATTTTGTTTTGATTTCATGGAGTTATTAATTATGTTATAGGGTTGGCAACAGCAGAAAATCATTTTGTATTGCTTAATGGCTCTTAATGCATGCCACTTCATTCGGTTGAGTGGTATAATTATTCAGACCCTTGGTCCATTCAAGTAATGGGATGGGTATCATGTTGTTGGGCAACCTTTATTTTGCTGGAATGAACAGAAATACAGATTTTCCTGAATTTATTGCTGGAACACATTTGAAATCTTAGTACAGAGAAGACTAATGTGGATCAGTATTATAATGAGTCATATCTGTTTTATGGGTTGATTCAATTGGAAAAGCTTTATTCTGAATAATTAATATTTTTAAAAATCAGCTAATTTTGCCTTTTTCTATGCACCTAACGGGAGTACAATAGTTAATTTTTGGAAAATTCCTATTTCCACTGTTGAAATGCACTTTGTTTTAGAATACAGGGATACCTTGGATAACAGTTAATCATTCCAAAAAGTTCAGCGTTACGGAAAACAGCACTGTTCAAACCATTATTACAATGTACTTTAATGTAATACATTCGAATCCTATATTATTTATTATTTTACCAAAACTCTTATGCAAGCATGCATAAAATATTTAAAAGGGATATTTAAAACTGAAAAATGACAGATCTTTATTGGCAATAAGTGAACAATCCGGTTTCATCAAAGTTGAAAATGTGCTCACCTTTGTAGCCTCCTTGTTCAGTCACTTCTTTTGGTTCAGTCGGAAAGCCTGCAGCTACATCATTATTTAGCACTTGCAGATTCACCAGTAATTCGAACATTGTGAAACACCATGCATTTTTTTTTTAAGTTGTAAAACAGCCACGACGTGATGAAAAAACTTCCCCTTCATTTGTGTTTTCTTTTAATGTCCAATAGAGGCTTGTTGCTTTAGCTTGAATTGTTATTTGACTTAATGGAATTCTTTTCTGGGGGAAATCTTCAATCCAGATCATTAAAAGGCATTCCTTATTTTCCATTGCAGAACTAACAATCACTTTAGACATAAAAGATGCTGTTGCCATTCCATGTTCTATAATTTAATCTTTATTTTTGTTTAGAGTTTGAACAGATGATTCATTCATGCCTTTGTCTCGGCTATTTTGGCAAATAATACGTCATCTTCATTTTAATAATTTCCAGTTTCTTTTCCAATGTTAACCATTTATGTTTATTATGTGTATCACCTTCACAGCATTTCCTTTTTCTGCTCATATTGTTTGTAAGGATGAACTTGAATGAATGCAGCCGGGTGGTGAGCATTGTTGACACGTTAAATTATTGCTCCACTGTTGGTAATGCATTATTAATAAAATTTAACAACTATTAAAATTATAAACTTATCAAAACCCGTGCTGTTTAAAACAGTGTTATACAAGGTATCTCTGTACAGTAAAATTTCCATTATCCAACTTTCATTCATTTGGCAAGAAAAGAGGAAATAAATTCAACTAAATAAGACTGGGCACATGGACCCCATAGGGGAACATGGAGACCATGGGACATGCACAGGTTTTCCCCGCTGAATGCTCAATGCACGCACATTTTTTTTGCTGTCGCCATTTGCGTGGAGGTGTGTTGGGTTGTCATTGTGAGGTGGGTCCGCTGAGGGCCTGACTGGAACATTTGTGTGGAAGTGAGTTGGGTTATCAGCACGCAGAGTGTGTGCCAAGGGCCTGACCAGGAAAATTGCATGGAGATGAGTCGGCTTACTCCATAGGCCTAACCAGGACACTTGCGTGGAGGTGAGTTTGGTTGCGCCAAAAGCCTGACCAGGATGAAGAGCCGGTCAATGCCACTGGGGTGACTCTCCCAAAGTATATCCCTATTCTTGCCCAGTAGGAGTTTATTAGTAAGGCTTTTATCTGTAAATTTGGGGGAGGGTTTTAATTATGACTGGCAAGGTTGGCTCAATGCTGTTGTAGCACCAGTAACCAGGGTTTAAATTTAAATTTTGTATGTTACAGCCTGATTTAAAGTGAACTTTACATAATTAAAGACTACAATACTGATTTTTTTTTTCAAATTACATTTTGCACTGTGTTGTATTTTAAATGGTGTATTCTTAATGCAGGTGTATCAGGCATTTCAGTCAACTGGAAAATTTTCATACAAGTTAGAATTTTTACTGTACTTCCTCTTTAATGTGCTCTGATACATATCAAAGCATTTTTTTTGGAGATTATCAATCATCTCTAATTTCAAAGATTATCAGTTACTATTGTCATTTACTGAATTGCTTAAAGATGTTTTAAACTTGGATTTTTCTAATGCTTACACCAAGATAGCAGTTATATGCATTTTGGAATTGCAATTTTGCAAAACTGCATGGATGCTCATGTGGAGTTAATCGTGATAAATGAGGAATCTTTTAACAATATTTCCATTCCTATCATAGGAAGTTCATAATTAAATGAAAGTTTCTGGGATGACTATCTTAGCATTGAATGTGTTGCAACAAGTGCACAGGCATCATTGCAGGTAGTGACTTTGACTTGTAGTCTTGCTCTAATGTGTTAGTTCTCTGTGTTCCCAGGCTTGGAGACCATTGTGATCCTGTCTTGCATTAATTTGGGTACAGGTTAAGGATGCCATAGAACTTGTAAATCTGTTATGGAAAACAAAAAAAAAATTACATACGCTGGGAATCAAAAAGAAAATGAAAACTAGCAATTTAGTGGTTGAAGGAGAAATGTTTCATCACACCGTCCTCCCTTAACCACCAGTTTGTTATGTGCAATGGGCTGCTAGGTTTACATGTTGCTACAGTGTAATTCCATGTACATTGAAGCATGGTTAGTGCTGCACAATATCAAATGCGCTATTTTATCCTATCTGCCTCTTCATAAGGATGTTTAATGGAATTGACCATTCTCATTGGCACCCAATCTCCTACCTCATTCTTTTGATGTGCATTATGTAATTATTTAACTGTGACAAAAATATGCTCCCTTCAGAGCACTGACATAACCATAAGGGTGCATAATTTCACTATGCTATTTTCCCCTCTTTCCCTCTTGAATTCCCCACCACTGCCTCTCCTTTGTATAGAATGATACATATCTGATTACTGGGGTACTGACTGTCAATGGTTTTTTTCTATCTCTGCACTGTCATTTTAGGAAAGTTCCCCCCCCCCAGACAGACACACACACACACACACACACACACACACACACACACACACACACACACACACACACACACACACACACACATAATCAGTGCTTGGCTACTTTCCCTTTCTGCTATAAAGCAGCAACCTCATCTGTAGGCAACATTTCCACATTTGTTAATACAAGATGCATTTCTCAAAACTTAAGTTTTGAATGCACAGAATTTCCTGTTTCTGAATGTGGGTGGAGCTCTTATCAATGGTAAAGTCTCATCACTGTTTCTCAAGCTGGGTGTTGTCTCTGGGTGAACTAAATTTCCCAACATTGTTGATGAACCATGTGCTGTTTCCACCTCCATATATTTTTTAATTGAAAAGATTGCCCGTTTTATGCAAACTACCTCATCCTATCAACTGGTGAACCCCAAGATCATTTCCTGATTTCAAATCTAGTTACCCTGATTCTTTTTCACTCTCTGCCGGTGGTATTTTGTTTTGCGTGACCTTTTTCCACATTGATTCTGTTGCAGGCCTGTTGTGTCTCAAACTTAAAAAGCCCACCTTAGTGTTTAAATTTGGATATGGTCGTACGAGAGAGATGGGCATTACACATTGTATTAAACTCCAATCCTTGTGTTAGTTCTCTGATGCCCCTCTGCCCCATTTAAATTGTCCTCGCCCTATTTCTATTTGCATAGAATGTGACTAAAAGTACATTGTTTTTGGAGTACAGAAGGATGAGGGGGAACCTCATTGAGGCCTGTTGAAAGGCCTGGACAGAGTAGATGTGGCAGGGATGCATCCCATGATAGAGGACTCTTGAACAAGAAGAGGCATAACTTCAGGATAAAAGGATGTCAATTTAAAACGGCAGTGAATCTGTGGAACTTGTTTTCACAGGTGATTGTGGAAGTGAGGTTATTGGGTGTATTTAAGGCATCAAGGGTAACTGGGAGAAAGCCGGGGAGTGGAGCTGAGTGTGAGGATGGATCAACTCATGATTAGAATGGCAGAGCAGATTCAACGGGCCTACTTCTGCTCCTATATCTTGTGAATGTATTCAATCTGCAATATCTGAAATGCACTAGAGCTGGAGAAACTCAGCAGGTAATGCAGCATCTTCAGAAAGTAAAGAGCAACCAATGTTTCAGGCCTGAGCCCTTCAAGGTATGAGCAAAAAGTGGGTAGGCATCTGAATAAAAAGATTGGAGAGGAGGGAGGAATTGGAAGGGGGTTGGAGCACAGGCTATCAGGTAGGAGGTTATGGGTCAATGTGGGAGGGTAGAAGCCTCCAGATTCCCACCCTCTTCCCTTTCATTCAAAACTACCCTCTCCCCTATCACTTCACAGTTTTTTTTTCTACCCACCTGCAGTATTTGAGTTGTTGGAACCTGAAGTAGTTGCATCAGTGACCAAGATAAAATCTGGCTATTACAATGAAAATAGCCATCAAGTTCTCATTCATCATGCGTTTTAGGCATTGCTTTTGCTCTACAATTATTGTAAAGCGGCAGACCTATTTCTGAGATTTTAACTGCTAGTTTTATTTCCTGTCTTCTATTCCTCATTGTTGAATAGGGGAATGCTTTTCAGCTCTCTTCTTGGCTGATGGACATTTTTTGTTGGCTTATTTGACTTGATTTTTTTTTTTGGTTGTCTTGACTTTCACTGGCTTGTGTTCTGTAATGTGAATCCATGAAGTATGCCAAGAAGAGTGTAATGGAACCCTTTGTATAATGCAACCTACTTTTTTTCCACAAACCTTTTTTAAAGGTCAAATTCATTGGTATGGTAAATGGTAGTACTGACCCGCTCAAAGTTAATTATTACTGAATAGGTGAAGCTCAATAACTGCATTAAGATAATGTGCATCTTGGGTCTAAAGCGCATGGTTTTGCACTTCCCCCATATTAAGCCCCCCCCCCTTACTGGTTTTGCTTTTTTAATCTCTTCACTTGCATTGGTAAGTAGTTGTAAAACAATGCAAAAATCAATTTGAGATATGTTGAATTAAGTTGGTGCATGTTATGATTTTGTGAGCATTGTTCTTTTAATCTTTAGTTATCTATATTTTAAAGCTGTTTTTAGAGCAAGTTTTGTTATTTATACTGAAGTTGTGTATATTCTCCATAGCACAAGGAAAATGTCCTCATTAGGATTATTGGAAAGCAGCCCTTGCTAAGAAAAACTGATTTTTAAAAAAAATCATTCAGTGGGGTTTGAGTTACCAATTTAGTTACTTGATCCAACAAATGATCATTTATTTGATGTTCATACAAGTTGTGCATAAATTAGGAAGATTGTTTCATTACAAACTTTTTTAATGCCTTCATTGAAGAATGACGTAACATTGTTGGTCTTTTGGATATTATCAACTTTGAAAGTGGAATTGGGATTTTGTGTAGCCATGTGGGGAAGACGAGTTCCTTTTCTCTGGAATAATAGAATCTTGGCACAAATACAACCATTATACTTGATTAGTCCCAGAAGGAAATTATTACCAAATTGAGCCTTTGCAACAAACTGGTTGGTATGGGCTCTTTCCATTGCTGGTTCACAAATTGTCAAATTAATTTTCATGAGTAATGGTGGAATTTAAATTAGAACTTGCAAATTAAGGACCAGAATAACTAGATAGGGAATCCTACATAATTTACTAAGATTCTATGTATAATTATTAAACATGCACCAGTTCCTGGTGATGCATACAAATGGAGGAAATCAACAAGATGAGGTAGGTGAAGAAAAAGAATGAAAACCTTTTAAACTTGACCAACAAATACATTCTGCATCAATTAAAACTGATGTGGGGTTAATCTGTCTTGTGGCTTAAAGAAACTGAAATTCAAGAGCTGTAGAAAGCACAGAGCCTGTGATATTTATTTTCATTGGAGTGGGATGTTCTCTGACATTTTGATCAGCAGTAAAATAAATGGTACACTAACAGATCACAAGTCGATCATTAGTTTTAAACTTGTTTTTCTGAATCTTTAGTTGTGTTCAATGAAAGTTGTATATTGCTTTCTTAGTGTGGAAATTCTTTGCATTATTGGTCAATCACTTTCATTAAAGTTAATGAAAAGTAAAATGCCCATTGAGAACAAGAGATACAAATGGAGCGTGTTTGTAATTTCATTGAACTGTATCATTGACATTTCCAATGAAATAAAGTTTGACTTTTTCTGGAACATTTCCTTTTAAGGCACCAATTGTCCTTTTGGTCACCAGACTAAAAAAAAAGTTTATTTGAGGGAGTAAAGCAAACGATCAAGAGGTGGAAATCTGAGAAGATGTACAGGGAAAATTTAATAAACATTAGATGTAGAAGTGCAGGACATTGGGAATGGTATTGTGGTTCAATAAAGAAAAAGTCTAATCTTGTATTAATGTGGTGTTTTATTGAAAATAAGTTTTTAGTTACTCCCAAAACATACCAGGTCTGTAGGTCAATTGGGTATAATTGGGCAGCCTGAGCTCGTGGGCCGATAGAGGCTGTTACTGTGTTTTATGTCAAAATTTAAGATGCATTTGCAGAATTGGTGTTTAATTGGAGGGTTTAACCTAATTTTTGGGTGGTGCATAGAGGGAGGGACAGAAAAGAGAAGATGGTGTTTTTTTTTAAAAAAGTAAAATTAATTTGAACCCAAGTTTTGTGCTTTTTGTTGGGGTTTGGCTTGGAGTTTCAGAAATGCATGCATATGGTTTCAAGAGCACGTGACTGGTTTAGTAATCAAAAGGTCTTGGCTGATGATCATGTAGACTCAAACAAGCATATTAGAATATGGAAGAATTGTGGATAAAATTGAATTTAAAGACTGGTATCTATTAGATGGCCACATTTGCATTGTGATTTGAGACTTAAGCAACTCAGCATCTAGATCCAGTTTACTTTGATCAACACTTCTGTCTTCCCAATAACTCCATCTGTTTGGCTCAAGATGCACATTTTTTTTTAAACCGATTAGCCTTTAACATTCTTCACTACAGCTTTCAGCATTCAGTTGCTTCTGGTATCCTATCTTTTGTTCTTTCAGTTCTTTGCAACTTGTTTCATCAACTTGTGACATTTGGCCCAATGGGTCTATCGTATATTCCAGCAAGAATCCCATAGGTCTCCAACCCCCCCCCCCCCCCCCCCCCCGATGTGCATTAATCGATTTTTTTTTTTTCCCCTCAATTTAGAACTTTACTCCAAATAACTAGCAATGTACCTTTGGGGATGTGGACGGAAACAGAACCTGTCATAAGCCTTCAGGTCTTGAAAGAATATTCAAACTGTATAGGATCAAACTTGGTCCCTAACCTGCTTTGCCATGTTACCCTCCCTTTTCCCAGTTACAATGGAAGGCATTTTACCTGAAAGATTGTTTTTGGCTTTCCACAGATTCTGCCTGAACCAAGTATTGCAGTCTTATTACATCAAAGTGATTGACATTTAATTACTCTCTAATGTTCAGAAAGATTTACCTTGTGGAGTCAGTGTACTTGCATTTAAAGTTAGGGTATTGAGATAAAGTTTTGCCCCCCAAAATTAGGGTTTCACTACTTTGAAGAGTGAGAGCAGGTGCACTTGTCACAATTTAAAATTTTTAACTTTTTGGGAGTGTAATGCAGTCGCTAGGCTGCTGACTGTCTGTAATTTTACATGATTCTAGAATTGCACTGTGTTTAATGTATGATGGAAAAAAAATGATGTAATTGAGAAAAAAATTTTAAGTCCATGCAATAGCAGTATCTATACTGTGGTTTGCATTTGTTATTCTAACTTGCCCAATAATTGTTGGAAGTATTTTTTACTACATAGCAACATCATTCCAAATTTGCCGAGCAGATGTTTTAACCGAAATTGCAGAACATATCTAATGTAACTTGAAATTACCAGTAAGCAAAATATGCAATTCCACATTCATTATGGAAAATAAGAATAATATGTTGCTTTATAACTTGTTTTACTTTTGTATGGCCTTAGTAATAACAAAGGTACCTATACAAGCCAATTTGTTAATTTAACTCCTTTAGTGAGTATGCAAGCTGGAATACCAAACTATTCCTGTTTTCCTGTGCGTGGGTTTCCTACCAGTTCTAATGGTGATTGCTTTTCAATTATTAGTCTCTGGATAAAGTTATTGTTGGATCATGTGATGATGGCAAGTTGGAATAGGAAGTGAAAGCTGATGATAATGTATCTAGCATAATATATTAAAAAGCCCAAATTTAAATGAATTATATAGTTGAACCCTAATAGCTGTTTTGTGGAAATTGTTTTGATGCAAATCAAAGTTCAAATTAAAATCATGTAACAATGCAGTTCGAAAGCTAACATTTGAAATTGTGCAGTTACTTGGTTTTACATTTTGTTTCCAGACCTCGTACAGATTGAAAGGCATTGCCAGTACTTTATTCTGAGGGTACAAATAAGACCTGCTGGCAGCAGTGGCCCTTCTTCATATTCAAGTTTTAAACAATGCCTTCTGGATTTTTGATGCCAGTGAGTTTGATTCCTGCTGTTGAGGTTTCACTTGTTGAAGAAGCATAGAATGCTAACTAGCATAAGCAAAGTCCATTCTTGTAATCCATCCAAATGTTTAATTCCTCATTGTTCACGCTAGTTACAGGTTGTAAATGAGGGGCTGTTTTTCCTTGACTCATTTACAATATATTCCTCAAATCCTTGAATGTGTTAATTAAAAGGTGTACATTGTTCTATTTTGCTACCATTTGTTTGAAAGATTCTTAACAGAATAAAATTCTTCCTTTGTTGCTTTAGTTCTTGTGACATTGTTTCTAAAGCAGAAGATTGTCAGTTCAAGACCTTTTTCAGGAATGTGAGCATACAGATCTAGGGTTCGGTTGAACTGCTGCCTTTCAAAGAAAACAAAGCTTGTATCGACAGTTAGGACTTGAAATAAGATGGTAAATGTTTCCAGAAATGCAAGTCAGCAGCTTTGAGTTGGTCATGATTTATTTTAAGCAAGATAAATATTCACTTAATACTAGATGTTATACAAAAAGTTAGCATTATTACACATTTCTGTCCTGTATTATTTTGCTTTCTTTACTCCCACTTTTCTAGATAATACTTTCAGGATTTTGCATGAATGATTTTTATAAATTTCAGCCTGGCCATTGAATGTCGATTATGCCATTTGATCATGGGAGCATCAGAACTAAATCTGAACTTGCTTTTCACCAATGATAAACACATGCTCAACAGGGTTGTGATCCTATTATTGAAAATTCTTCTTCAGATCATCTGCATGTCAAATATCGCATATTTTCAGTCTGAATAATTTTGTATTGCTGGTGCATATGATTATATAATTTTTCAGACAAGGGGCTGGACCAGGAACAGAGGACTAGCACATCGCACCTTCAGCAAACATTACAAACAGCTTTTCTAACATAGTGCAGAGGCTCTCCCCTCGAATGCTCCTGTCAGAAAGAATGGGCATGGAGTTCTGATTTCAGTGAAGAATGCAAGTGATTTGTATTTTAAATATACATGTGGCACTGACAAAAGACAAAGGAGGAAAAACCCAACCCCAACCAACCAATTTTCCCTTGCAACTGCTGCAACCATGTCTGCCTGTCCCGCATTGGACTTGTCAGCCACAAACGAGCCTGCAGCTGACGTGGACATTACCCCTCCATAAATCTTTGTCCGCGAAGCCATGCCGAAGAGAAGATTACAATGCCAGCAACCCAGGTTCAAATCCAGTGCTAACAGTAAGGCGTCTACATTCTTTCCATGTCTCCTCCCACCCATCATAACGTACACGGGTTGGAGGTTAATAGGGTAGTACAGGCTCATGGGCCAGTTACCATGCTCCATGAATTGAAGACATTTAAAAATGATAAGTTTTAAATATTGAGAAACAAATGAAAGCAAAATAATTAAATTTACAATGTAATTGCCTCTTTATTAATTTGTATGCTAATAACCAATTAAAAATAATAGGGTGAGCTGCAGTGTTTTACATGATTAATCATTGTTGGAGAGTGGAATTGTGCTAATGTTCTTAGCATTATCAGGAAACTACCATTATGGCATTAGCACCTTTTTATTTACACACGTGCACACTAAGATGGGGGACAATTGTTATGGTTGTCACAAGAAAATAGCTTCACCTGTTTATTGGATGGATTAAGAAAAATAACAATTTATTCTATAAGTGAACTACAGTCAATTCTCACTACATCCAATGTCAATTTCCCTTCGTATGTGATTGCCAATCTTGATAGGGAAGGAAGAGGTATGATTGAAAAGCTGTCAATAAAACCTTGATTGTTGGCCTCTGTAGTGTTATCTGTGATGTGTATAAAGTTGGAAGGGATGTAGCCAATGCTTTGGTCTACTGCAGAGTTTTGTGAATCTTTGAGTTGATGATCAATTTCTCCAGAAGACAGCTTTTCAACATATAAACAAGGAAGTTGGCATTTGTAATCAAGCATGTCCTCTTTGTTGTTCCCCGATGAAAGGCCTTGGCTCAATGCCTCACTCTGTTGTAGCTGACTAGCTGTGTGCTGAATTTGGAAAATGGACAGTTGGCTATTCTGATCTTGATCAGCCTCCAAACTGCTGCAGAGTTCATGGTCCGATAATATTTCCTCTATTTGTAGAGAGTGTGGATCTTCATAGGCTGAAGTCGAGTCTACTTGAAAGTAAGGATATGTAAAGTCCAAGTTGCCCTGTAGCAAATTTTAAAAAAAGTGCAGCCATAAATGAAACTTATAAATGCAAATCTTTGTCCAAACAGTGGCGGGGGTGTGAATTTCCCCTTGAGGCAGGAGCAGCAGAGAACCATTAGGTTCTTGAGCTGGTTACACCATAGTATAAGATAATGGCTGAGACATTTTTTCCCCCTTCTGAGACAGAACTCTAGGGACACTATCCTCAGAAGTAATTTTCCCAGTTTGAATAGTGCCTCTTTTCTGTGCTCTCTCCCATGAGAGAAAACAATCTATTAGTATTTTCTCTCTAAAGCTATTGAAATAGGAGCTGCTTAATGGGAAATTCTGATGCTCCAAAGAAAAAAGTCCTAACCAAATGTTTAGTAGTGTGTGCAAAAATCTTGTTGTGGAAATTTTCTTTCCCACGACAAAAGTATGTGTGCACTGAATGCTTGTCCAAATGTAAACTTGAAATTTTTTCAAGATAACTTTGGCACAGCCTATCTCAATGCTAATAAAACTGTATTGGCAGGTTTTAATATAATACAAGTATGATTGCACCTTACAAAGTTATTACTACATTATTTGAATGCAGAGCTGGAGGAAAGAAGACAGGGAAAGACAATGAGAGGAAAGGGGAATCTAAATGGGGGGAGGGGGGTGGGAAGCTAACAGAACCCTGAAAAGTCTGTTGATGCCATCTGGTTGAAGAGTCTCCAGACAAAATGTAAGGTGTTCCTCCAATTTGCAGGTAGCCAGTCTGGCAGTGCACAAGATGAAGCAAAGATGTTGCTGTGGGAATTGAAAAGGTGGCCCCTGGGAGATCCCCACTATCCTAGGCTTGTTACGTAGCCAACAAAAATGCAGACATAGCTTTGGGCATCTGCAGGTACCCATGACTACCCTTTTGATAGATAAAGGAGGTTACTGAGGGCAAGGACAAGTTCTGCCAGTTGGAAGAGGGGGATTGGGTCTGTTGTCAGCTTTGAGGCCTTTACTATGGGGGATGGAGGTGTATAGTGATTAAATGTCTATAGTAAAGCTGAGGGTTGATTTCAGGGAACTGGAAGTTGATGAAATGTTGGAGGGAATGTGAAGTATCACAGATGTAGGTGGGGAGGTTTGAGGTAAGTGAATGCCAGTTTGCTGTTTCAGAACCACCAGGAAATGATGGGTCTACCCAGTCAATTGGGTTTGTGGATCTTGGGTAAGAGGTAGGACCAGGCACTGTGAGCTTGGGAAATAATAAGGTTGGAGGCCATGAAAAATTGACAATTTCAGAGATGGTGGTTTTATGAGTTTTGGTGGGATCCTGTTGAAGGGGGAAGTCAGAGAAAGTGTCTGAGAGTTTTCATCTGGCTTTGGCCAGATAGAGGTCAGTGCGCCACACTACAACAGTACCACCCTCATTGTGCAGGTTTGGTGGTGAGGTTGGGGCAGAGATAGTGAAGGACAGACTCTTCTGAGGGGGATAAGAATAAGTGAGGGGAGAGAAAGATGATTGATGTTTCAGCAGCAGTTACAAATATTTTTTAAAAATGTCCAGAGTGGACACAAGGTGACCAGTAGGAGGAAGGTTTAAGGCAGGAGAAGGGGTCTGTAGTGGGGGATGGAGAATCCTGGCAGTAGAAGATGGCACAGCATCACAGATCTCATTGAGATGTGGGCATAGGGGACACGTTGAGCCCTCTACAGTGGACAGAAGGTTGTGTCTTCGAAGGGGAAGTTGAAAGTGTTTAAAATTAAATCCAATAAATGTGAAATTTAACCTCTCTTGAATCTAGCCAATCAACTCCCTTGAAATGGATGGCATAGCTGGATGCATGTTAGTTGAAGTGGTCTATTTCCTAGCAGTACCTGTGGGAAATTGAAATAAATTTGCATTATGCCTTTGGAAGTGGACACCAAGGATGGAGTGCAGTTGAAATAATACTGGCACTCAGTCAGGAGGAAGCTCAGGTTACTGAGGGCGAGGGTAGTGGAAGTTATGTGAACATTTAGGGTCTACTACAGTAAAAAAAAACCTTTATCTGGCACTCATGGGAATTGGTGGATGCTGGATAAGTGTATTTTCCGTTTGCTTGAGACTTGCTCTTACAATGCCTAACTAGAACACCTGCATTAAGAATAAACAGTTTAAAAGACAAAAGGCAAAAATACTACATTACACTGAACAAACTTCACTTACATGAATATATAAACCTTAAAGCATTTTACTTTATTTTCAGTCACATTCTTTGAATACATTTAACTGTCGCTACATCTGCAGGTACCTCCCCTCCAATGAGCTGACGGAAAGACAAACAATAGCATTGTAGATAATTAACCCTCCCTCTTTCCAGTAAAGCTTTACTAATATAAATAATAATAATTTACTTCAGAGAACATTTACAATTTTAAATTTGTGTATTTTTACCTATTTTCTTATTTAATTAAAAAAAAATTTTTTTAAGCTGAGACAGAGTGACTGTATAGCCAGGCTCAATTCCAATGCTGTCTACAAGTTTGCTGATGACACCTCAGTTGTCAGCAGAATCACAAACAGCAATGAGGAAGTGTTACAGGAGGGAGATCAATCGTTTAATGGTGTAACAAAAACAACCCTGTGTTCAACGTCAGCAAAACCAAGGAGACGATTATGGACATCAGGAGGAAGTCAGAGGAACATGTCCCAGTCCTCATCAAGGGCTCAGTAGTGGAGAGGGTCAAGAAATTCAAATTCTGTCCTGGAGCCTTCATGTTGATGCTATCACAAAGAAGGCTCGCCAGTGGTTATACTTTGTGAGGTGTCTGAGCAGGTTTGGTATGTCAGTGAAGACTCTCATAAACTTGGAGTTTAACATGTCTAGCACTTTGGTTGGTTACATAACTGCCTGGTATGGAGGTACAACTCTCCGGATAAGAATAAACTCCAGAGAATTGTTAACTCTGCCTTCGACATCACAGGTACCAGACTTCACTCTATCAAGGATAACTACATGAGGTGGTGTTTTAAAAAAAGCAGCCTCTATCCTCAAAGACCCCCACCACCTAGACTGTCCTCTTCACTCTGCTACCATCAAGAAAAAGGTACAGGAGCCTAAAGACGAGCCCTTAGTGGCACAAGGCCAGCTTCTTCCCCGGTGCCATCAGATTCCTGAATAATCAATGAACCAAAGACACTGCCTTACTTTTTGTGCACTGATTTAAATTTTTTTAATATATAGTAATGATGTAAGAGGTTATAACATAAACGTTTGCACGATGACGCTGCCACAAAACACCAAATTTCATGATAATAAATTTTGATTCTGAATGGTGCTCCATCTAGTGGCAATACTGGAACTGTCAAAGACTGAGCCCAGTGCACCCTGAATTTGATTGGCAGACAAATGGAAGATTCTCCAAATAAAGATACAAATATTAGCATTTTCCTAACCCATGCAGAATATATTTTATAATTAAAAACTTGTTTTACCTTAATTGCAGTATATTCTTTTGCCCATGTACAATTAGCTGGATCAGGAATGTTTTTAACGTAGAGTTGAGATGTGAGTTTCGATAGAATGGAAAACATACTGCATCAAACGAAAATACAAATGCATGAGTATGGAGTTTGTGCGATCCACTAAGAGAGCTATCTAGATCAGCCATTCTCAATGAGGACCACAACACAATTAAGTCAAAGCCTTTTTTCTTTGCTCCTCATGTAATGTAAATATATTTTGTTTTTTAAGTAGTTGGGAGAAGTACAGAAGAAACCAAAACATGACCGCTTCACAGGGAAAGGGGCTCATTAACTTTGAGCAGGTTCCTTGGGGGGGGGGGGGGAGGCAGGTGAGATGTACTTGTTGGTGACAAAGATAGTCTTCTACCTTTCTTGGAAACTACCTGCACCTTGAGAATCACCTCGCTGAACTCTATCTATAATACTGTCTGCTTCCTGTATCAGTGAGTCCAGCTGCTACTCAATGCAGTGTGAGAGAAGTATACCTGCAAATGCTTCCTGCAGACAGAGTTGTCAGGGACATAAGCATCTATTTTATATTGAGAAACAGTTTGGTTAATGCAGATAAAGAAAAAAAAAATGGACCAAAGAATTTGGAACATGCTACCCTGTCTATTGTTTTAATTCTGTAAAAATTTTCCAAGCAAGGTGAACATTCAGCAAGAACAATTGAAGAACAAGTTCTGATTTCACCGGGAGGGTATGAGCACCAAATGGCGATCAACCATCATGCTTTTTTAAAAGTTAGGACTATACACTGAATAAAAATAATTCATGCTGATTTTAATTTGAAGCTCTAACATTAGAAACATTTAGCTTTTTTAAAAACAATATCTAATTTCATTAATTATACCCGCCATTCTGATGTATTACCTGTTTCTTATAGACTGCCATAAACAAAACCCAGAAACAGTTACGGCAATAGTGAACGTTACTGCTACCACGATCATGATCTTGGACTTGCTGTCAGAATGCAGGAGTGTATCTGGAGAGTAAGAACATTTTAGTGGTTTTGAAACTGAAATAGAAACAGAAAATGATGGAAGTGTTCAGTCCAGGCAATGGCGATACAGAGATAATTGGTGTTGATCTTTCCAGTTTATGGCCTTTCACCGTGTCCTCCTCCACTTTTAGTCTCATTCTGTCAATCTGACACATGCCTAAAGGGAGCTTGGCAATCTGGAATTTGGAATTGAAGTAACTAAATGTTATTGTCCACAGTAGTGCCTTGAAGGGAGTGTAATAAAGTAAGAGAATAGTTTACTGTCATTGTATCAGGTTAACAGCTGGCAGCTTTGAACCCTACTGCAATGTAACCACAGCAGCGTGTTCAGACTCAAGTATTCGGCATTTTAGTGCACTTACTTTTGTGACTTAAGTAAAATCTGTGGGGTTTTCCATTCTTCCCTTCTCCAGCTTTAGTTACAGCTGTCATCCATACAATATACATTGCTCCTGGTTTCAGATTCGTAATTGTGTAAGTTCTGCTCGATGGATCAATGTCTTCTTCACAAATAAAAAAAAATACAGATTTAGGATTCTTAAGTCAGTTTGTTGTCTTTTAGCTTTCTTCATTACTTTTTCCTTTAATCTCTCTTTCTCCTCCCCTATCACTTTTTCAGGGGCTGATGTTTCACAGTGGGACCAGAATCTTCTATGTTTGTTCCACTCCTAGCTCTAATTGATTTAACTTTTAACTTTCCGATTCCAGCTGTGGGTAACCACTTTCAACAGGAGAGCATCGTTGCCATGCAAATTGAGTCAGTGTGTGTGAAATTGCTTTCATTGGAATGAGAAGATCCTTGAGTGCATTTTCTTTTGCTGTATGTTTGAAGTTACTAGAAGATGTCTCAGGTGAGTAGAGGAAAGTTTTGTTTTACATACAGAGAGTGGTGAGTGCCTAGAATGCATTACTGGGGACTAATACAATAGGGACATTTCGATTTGTGAATGTGATTTGTTCTGCTCCCATCCCTCCCTCGTTTCACCATCTCTAGTCTCTTTCAGCATGAGTGACTTGCTACTTAATGAGCCAAAGACCATGGCAAAAATTGACAGTGATAATTGCACAGAACCTCAGTCCATTCAGCCAGCCACATAGGCATTGCTGATCTCATGGAATCCTCCCACCCAGTTATCAACCAACCTCCATTCAACAAATTATGTCTTGGGATCATTTCCTTTAATGCTCTATCTTATTAATAGGATGCAGCTTGTTCAACCAGTCCTCTTTCAAATGAAAGAGGCCAAATAAGGGTGAACCATGCAGAAATTCATTAAGATCTCTGCCATCAGTAAGTATGTATATTTAATGTTGTTGGAAAACAAGCCTTAGCAGGTTCCCTGAATTTTCTTCAACTCCTTTCTGCTTAATTTTTCATCAATTATAAAGATCATAAATATGCAAATTAGGGGAAGGAGACCATTTGACCCTTAAACCTACTTTGCTATCCAATAAGATCACTGGTGCCAACTAACCTCAATGGGAGGGAGAGGTTTCTTCAGAAGGTTGTTCAGACAAGGAAAACTTTGCTGGGAAGTGGGTGAAACAAAATTGGAACATCTGTTTTTTTTTAAATGCATAAATACTTGAAGCAATATAGATTAATCTATAATGAGACAATGGGCAAATTAGATTATTTTGGATTGCTGCAACAAAAACACAAACAATGTGCTAAATTGGTTTCTATTTGTACTGTCATGTTTAAGGGTTTGATATTTGCCCAGACCTTACATTTACTGTCGGATATTTCTCCATAATTAGAGGGGTAGGTAATAAATGTTAAGCTGATATAGGAATTTGGGCAAGGACTTGATGAATAGCCTCATCTATTTTAAGTGAATTGCTATCAAGAGTCAGAAACCCAATGGAAAAAGGCCCTTCAGCCCACTGAGTCTGTGCCATCTGTCACTACATCCACTTTATTCTTGCTACAGTCCTATCATGCCCTCATCTTATCACAAGGTAGGTCATTTAATCTGTCAACCCATAAACCTTTGGGTTGTGGGAGGAAAGAGAACCTGGGGGAAACTCATACAGAGAATGTACAAAGTCCAGCCAAATAGCCAGGTCTGTGGTGCTGTAAGGCACCAAGTTTATATCTATGCCATTGTGTCACACCATTGACCTTCCCTTACTATAATTTCTTGTGGTTTGAAATGATTATTTTTCCATCAAACTTACTATAAATTGCAGGGGGCCACTTTGACTCTTCCTTCTGTATGTAGATGCGATAACTAGTAAGGCAGCCCCCTTTCTGGTCCTGAGGAATGTTATTCCAGAAGAGTTCTGCAGTATTGCGTTTGGTGAAGACAGAAGGTCCTGACAGTGGAGCTACTAAACAAAAACAGACAGTAGTGGTTAGATTTTAATAAAGAACTTATTGAATTGTACCATTTTTTATTTGTACAAGTTACACAAACTAAATAAGACATTGTTTAACATGAACATACAAATTGTAAATCATATCCATAATTCATATTCTAATATATACCTTTTAAGAAAAACACTATGCAAAAAAAAATAAGTAAAGGAGAATACTCAAACCCATTATCTAACCATGTTCCCAGATTCTATATACAATTCGTATTAAAAGAAAATGAAGGTTTAAAAAAAAAATAATGTGGAAAAGATACAAGTCAGACAATTTATTTACATTGGAATAAAATTATAAAGTAAGATAGAGAGTCATAAATGACCCCCACAACTTCTGGAATCTTGTATCTGAATTATTAATTGAATAATGAATTTTTTCCATGTTCAAACAAGACATGTCACACACCATTGATCATCAGTAGGAAGGCAGCATCCTTCTATTTAAAAATCACACGCCTCACTAAAAGAGAGATAAAAGAGATAGCACAACTCTGAACCAGAGATAAAGAAGAATCATTCTCTCCCGATCTAATTTTTATTAACCTAAGGTTTGAAATGTTGCCATGAACCTGGTTACCTTCTTGTGCTGTATACTTCTGAGTTGAAACTGGTCTCCCAACTCCACTTTTGTAAACTGCATAGACAAAGATCTGAAAGCATGTCTTGGGTTTTATGTTTTCTGTAATGCAGTAAAAGATAGGCTTATTAGGCTGTGGCTCATGTGTTTGGAGGAGAAACATGAAGCATTTGGGAGAGAAGAAAACACGAGAACACATGAATTTGGGATTGAATGAATACAAATAAGAAACTATGTGTGCATAATGTCTCAGAAACCCAAACAAATGATAGGAGAACTCTTTCCCCCAGTACAAGTTGGCGTAAAACATTTGAACACTGAGATTTAGTAGCAAAATTAGCTACTAAATATTATGGGACCTTTGTTGCTCATAATCTCAAACTGAGTAGCAGAATGGATTCCAGGAGCTGAATAGTTTTCTGTTCCCATACTCAGCAAACCTGGATTTCAGTGACATTTCACACAACCAACTTTCCCCTCTGGTTTCCATCCAGTCCCCAATTCCCACCACTTATGTTTAAATATTATTGTAATCTGTTATACAGGCCACATACTTGGTCAGGTTCTGAAAGACTACACAGACCAACTGATGGAGGTCCTTACGGACATCTTCAACACCTCACTGCAGCAGTTCATCATCCCCATGGGTTTCAAGACAGCCACTATCAACCCGATACCAAAGGGGTGACAGTAAAAGGCTTCAATGACTACTGCCCCACAGCGCTGACCTCCACCATTATGAAATGCTTCAAGCGTCTGGTAATTGAATGCATCAACATGCACCTCTCAGAGACACTAGACCAGTGGTTTTGAAACTGCCCCCTAAACTCTCATCCCACCTTCAGCAATGTGCTCTGTGATTGGTAAGGGATTGCTGAAGGTGGGATATGAGTGGGAAGGGAAGGTTGAGAATCACTGCTTTAGGCCTAATTGTTACCGATATATTTTGCTTGAGGAAAATTGTATTGGCCCATTTCCTTTGGGGTTATGAAACTGTGCACATAACAGTGGTTTACAAACCTTTTCCTTTCCACTCCCATACCACCTTCAGCAATCCCTTACTAATCACAGAGCACTTATGGCATAGTAATTGCTTAAGGTGGAATGTGAGTTTAAGAGGGCAGTTTGAAAATCATTGCACAAGACCCATTTGAATTTGCCTACAGACAGAACTGTTCCACAGATGATGCTATAGCCTTGTCCCTCCACTCTGTCCTGACCCACCTGGAGAATGACACCTCAAACACCAGGCTGCTGTTTCAGCTCTGTCCGGTTGGAAGGGCGTAGTGGTTAGCGCAATACCTTAACTGTGCCAGAGATCGGGGTTCAAATTCCGTGCTGTCTGTAATGTGTTTGTATGTTCTCCCCATGTCTGCATGGGTTTTCTCCAGGGTCTCCGGTTTTCTCCCCCCGTTCAAAATAGGGTGTAGATTAATGGGGTGCAAATTGGGTAGCATGGGCCAAAATGCATGTCTAAAAAAAAAAATCTGCGTTTAATATCACCATTCCCCAGAGACTGATAGTGAAGCTGTCCTCGATGGGACTCGACGGATCTCTCTGTAACTGGATCCTAGACTTCCCAACAAAAAGACCACAGTCTGTTAGGTTGATAGCAGAACGTCTATCACACTGAGTAATGGCGCACCGCTGTGTGCTCAGCCTGCTCCTGTTTGTGCTACTGACCCATCACTGCAGTGTTAGATTCAGCTACAACAATCATAAAATTTGCAGATGACACTACAGTCGCTGACCTCATCAGCAGCAATGATGAGCTGCACGTCAGAGAAGAGGTGGAAAATCTCGTGTTATGCTGCGAGAGTAATGACCTGAGTCTCAAAGTGGATGAGAGGAAGATGATGATTATGGACTTCAGGAGGATGGATTAGGAATGACCACCCTCCAGTACACATCAACAATTCTGTGGTGGAGAGAATAGAGAGCACCAACTCCTTTGGAGTCCACTTCAGTAGTGACCTATCCTGGACACACAATATCTCCTCACTTGTCAGGAAGGTGCAACAGCGACTGCACCTCTGGAGAAAACAGAGAAGGGCAAGGCTACCGACCACCATCCTATCAACTTTCTACAGGGGTTCTATTGAGAATCCCCTGACTGCATCACAGTTGGTACGGTTGCTGTAAAGCATTGGATTGGACGGCAATCCACTGGAATATGAGTGATAGAGAGGATCTATCAGAATCATGGTATCGAAAATTCATCAAGGACCTCTACCACACAGCATCTTCCAGCTAATCCCATCAGGAAAGATACTGGAGTATCAGACTCAGAACGACCAGGCTGAGAAATTGTTTCTTCCCACAGGCAGTGAGACTGATGAACTGCTCATACAATCCCTCGGAGACTACTACTTATTTAACAATATATATAATGAACATTGTTAAAAATATATACTGCTTGAAAATATGTGTGCTATGTCTACATGTGTTAACTTTTTACACTGAGGACTGACGAACACTGTTTTGTCCAGTTGCACTTATACAATTGAATGATAATAAACTTGAACTTATAAAAATGATTTAAGGCTGAATACCAATCAAATGTGACCCATCAGTACATTACCATGATAACCTAACATGTGCTTTGTTTTCCTAAAAAACTTCCTCTGTTAAGCATTCTCTAATTTATATTTGATTTTCAAATCATGCAATTTTTAACCTTTTTTCAAAAATATGGATAATTAAGCCTGGGTTAAATGGAATTTTTAAATATACAAATTGTACCAATAGGTCAACAACAGACCATGCACTTGCCCCAATAACTGAAACAATAGTTTCTCTAAGGGTCTCACTGAGCTTCCAATTACCGTATATTTAAGTATACAAGACAACCCCCTTTTTTATCCTAATTTTACGGGTTTTATAGTATATCCGGCATACAAGTTGACCTCAATTTTCTGGCTGCCTGAGGTGCCTCATTGATCAGTGTACAAGTCGACGTCAATGCTCGCGATGCCTGAGGTGGGCAATTGACCGGCATATACATTGACCCCAATAGATTGCGCAGATTGATCTGTTGGGCATTGGCTGGAGGTGATTTGCTATCATGGAGGATCCATCGGAGCAACACAACACATGACGAAAATATGAAGCGAGCTTCAATTTGAAAGTGATAGAAATAGCCAAGAAAACCAACAACTGCACGCACTGCTGCAAGAAAATTTGATGTACATGAGATGTTGGTAAGAGCTTGGAGGAAGAAAGAAAAGACTAAGAAACATAACAAAAAGGCAATGTTCTTTGAGAAAAAGAATCACTCATTAGCCAAAGTTGGAAAATCATGTTGCAGAATGGGTATGTGAACAGAGGCAAGATTGTTACACAGTCACTTGAAATAAGAACATTTAGACTGCAGTGGGCCAAGTCGCACCAAGACCTCAGGGAAGATTTTGAGGCTACAGTATGCAACCATTTTATGAACAGGAAAAATCTGGTATGACTCCATAAAAACAAAAATTGCACAGAAATTACCAAAAGATCTTGATCATAAAATTGCAAGTTTTTACCAGTTTATTATACAGAAATGCCATGCTGAATTTATTGCTAGCCCAAATAACTATAATCATGTGGCAATGCAAAGACTTAAAGGATAATAGCCTGGCTGGTTACATGATGCAACTTGTTGAAAGGTGGTCATCCACTTTACCTGTTAATCTTGATGAACAGTTCTGAGGAGGGACTTTAAACCAATTTATGTTTTGATTTAGTTTGCCATTTACTTCCATCCACTCTACCACATATTCTTGTACAGCCTCTGGTGGTTTTATTGGTTCCATCCACTCAATTAAGAGCGAATTATTCTCAGTATATATCATGGAGATGGATCTTGCTGATGGTAGGTCTATCCATTAAAAATAAGAGTGAAGTGTTTCAATATTTTACAAGTAAGAAGTCATCCTTTGGCATGGAACATTTATCAGGTAGACACCTGGTCCAACATTTGATTGTGGGAAGTTTGTGCAGGGATTGGGTCACTCAACATTTCAATGCCATGGACAGAAAATCCCTGCTTCCACAGACGATATTTCATGCTCAACTGTAATGTTCCCCATGGCAGAACCTGTTGGTCATAAACATTGTCCAGGCACAGAAACCAAAAATAATTTCTTACAGTCTCAACATTGTAATAGATCATTAAAGAACCACAGCTTAATAGAAGGAAAAGAAAGTTGCATCTCCCACAGGTTGAGTGCTTTGCATACTTGATATGATATTACACTTACTCTTTTAAGTCTGAGAATTATGCAAGATGTAAATGTTCCTGTGGGAGATTGAATAAGGACTGAAGTTTCCTTGGGCATCCCTCCAGCTTGCCTTCACTCATCCTCGAATATAATTCAAAGGATGCTGACTAAGGGTAGTTGTAAATCTTGTAGATTAGCAAGGTTCTGGGTTTAACTCCAAACTGCACCAAAGTAGCTGATTTGGGTGTAGCTATCTTGATGAGAAAATGTGACACTATATATTTATAATATTTGTTGCTTAAAATATATTTAACCCTATAATGGATTGAACAGTAAAATAGTCTTACCTTTCTAATTATGGCTAAATATATAGTAGCTGGTGCAGTTACTATACTGATAAATTTCTAGCCGGCCTATTGTCTGAATAACACCATTATAAAATACACAAACACTTCAAGATTCTGGACCGGCCCTCATGAGAAATCCTAATCTCATAATATCTTTTTTTAAAAACCACAATTAAAAATTCAAACCCACAGGCCCAAACTGCTCGTGTGTCAGTAACTGTTAAATCTCTGTATTCTCACTCCACTGGCTACGTGCTCATGATTACCAGAGAATCTGTTTCAGTAAACTAGCAAAATGAAGTGTATTCTGCCACTGCATGTTACAGTGATCTATTAAGAGGATGGGATGAGATGGTTTCTGGAGGTTCATCTGGACTGTAACCACAAGCATGGCTCTCTTGCTCTACAATTAAGCACCAGGAGATTCAGCCTGTTGGATAATGGAATGCAACTCCTAGTGCTTAGGCTCCCATGTGAAAAATGGCCATGGGGAACAAGGTGCCAGAGGACAAACACAAGCTATTGGATGACATCAGCTGATCAAACCGCATCAGTGGGAGAAAAAGAATGGTTGGCATTTTGAGCCAAAACTCTTCATCGGGTCCTGACAAGAGTTTCTGCTTAAAACGTCAATCATCCTTTCTCTCTTTATATGCTGTCTGACCTGCTGACTTCCTGCAGAACATTGTGTTTGGCTGTAGATTCCAGCATCTGCAGTCTCTTGTGTATCTCCAAAGAAGAAACTGATGTTTGTAAAGGACAAGACAGCCTGTTCATATGGAGAAAAAGGATGTGATTAAGGGTTGAGTGTAATAGGCAAATGAAGAAAGCTGATTTCCCCTGCTCTTCAATCTTAAAGTGATAAAGCAGATCTTCCAGTTATGTGTAAATAGACCTTTTGTTTTACCTCTGAGAAATGATAAGTGGAGTTCAGTTGGTGGAGAGCTGCCCTTGGAGTTGTAAGCAGACACAGTGATGACACAGTCTATCCTAGGAAAACCCACAGTGTACCAGGTGTTCTTCGTCTTCTGAGTCCAAACAGCGGTGTTATTCTTTGAGCTTTCTTGTAGGGTTACATTGTAACCCAAGATTATTCCTCGGCTTTCAAATGTTTTGAGAGGCTACAATAATAAAAAAGATAGTAATTTTCCCCAAGGAGTCAAATTAAAACAGATACTGTACCAATAAATGATTACCATAAACACTGCCTTCCTCTCCATAACCAACACATTTCTGATGGTCACATCTTAAAGAGACCCAGTGCAGTTCCCACCAGCTTCAAAAGGTCATCAATCATCCTGGTACCCAAGAAGAGCTGCCTCAACTTCTACCACCCATTAGCACTAACTACTATTGTGATAAAAAGATTTGAGGCTGGTCATGGCCAGAATTAACACGTATCTAAGCAAATAGACACTGGAGAACGGAACACTGTTTCTGCTTCTAGACTGAGCCTATTCTCAGTCACCTGTGCCCTTTCATCCAAGATCTTGTAAATTCAAAATTGAAACCTTTGGCAGCAAATATCCAGAATTTACACGATTGTGTAATCATATCCATAATAAGATTTATTTTTATCTTCAAAGAACAATACCAAAACTATCAGACATAGAGAGCTACTAAAATTACTGAAGGAAACTTAATGAATTATAGAGTTGAGAGGATTCCGAAGAATTACATGGATGAAGATCGCATGACTCAAGCAGAAATGTTTTGCAGAGGATTGCAGACTTCCAACTAAAGAAATTAGTCAATTGATTATCATTAAAAAAAAAACTAAATGATAGCTGATTAAGAACAGGACTGTAGTTTACAGCTACTAATGCTCCCAAGATAATGTATGCATAGGTTGAACAGTGAATCTGCTCACAGGAAATGATGGAGACCCAGATAAAAATGATGGGAGTAGATTTTGATCTTGCTGCTCAGGTACTAGAATATTTTGGCAATCAATTGCCTGCTACAGAAATCATATAATTTATCACTGCTGAACAGGCTTATCTTCAGATGAGAAGTTGAAAATCTATTGAATTAACTTGAGTTCCTTAAACTCGGTCGTGGTGTGGAGGTATGGGAGAAAAGTGGAGTAAAACTTTTACAGATCTTCAACTTCATGCCACTTGACTCTGGTTGATGATGAGTGCTCCAAGTACCAGAAATTTATACATGAAGTGCAAGAAATGGTTCGACAAAGCCAGCTTGACTTATTATATTCTCTTTCTTGTTGCCAAATGTAGCTATTTGCAGTCAATGATGCACTGAAAAGCTACTGTGTGTATTTTCACAGCAATAGGATTGATGTTGAAAGCCACAGAATCCATGTTGAAATTAACCTCTGGTCTTTTAAAATCTGAAATTAGATGATAAAACCATGCTGAATTAGCTAATCTGATGTATCAAATGTTCTTTTTGGTGAGGGATGATTTTCCTCTACATTCCCTGTGAGAAGTACTCTGCTCCAATCTCATTTCATTATTATTCTCCAGGTTTCTGCACAGATAATATTCTGTGGATGTCAGATTAAGACATTTTGCTCTATAAACATCAAATCAATAGGATTTTTAGGATTTACTATGGAATTCACGCAACCACTATGGCTGTAGGAACATTCATCATTTTCCTGTTAGTAGATGTATCAAGACTTTCATGTGAACTCCAACCCAAATAGCCAGTTTTCTAACTTAGAACATAGAGAAGATGAAAATCCAAAGCAAATTTACATTTGCTTCAGCAGTCATTTATACTTCTGCAATTCATTAGAAACAGTGATGGATTTACAGTGGAAATTCACCAGAAAATAGAGCTTTCCTGTCTATTGACACCTTTCAATTTGACGATGCTACAGGAAGTGAAAATAGGAAGGATTCTTCACAAGACAAAATCCCTAGCGAAAACCTGGCTGAGCATCTTTAACAGAAAGAGAATGACAGCTCCTCAGAGGGTGCACAACTAAAAAGAGATGCATTCATGGATGGGTGCAGAGAGAGCTTCCAAAAGGAATAATGAGGCTTGTTCTTAAATGACAATCATTTTTACAAAACTTAATTGTCTCAAAATATTTTTCAGTGATTAAATACTTTTGATCAACCTTGAGGGTTGTTAACTCGGCCTGCAACATCACAGGCACCAGATTTCACTCCCTCAAGGACATCTACATGAGGCAGTGTCTTAAAAAAGCAGCCTCTTTCCGCCAAGTCCCCCGCCACCCAGGCCATGCCCTCTCCGCTCTACCATCAGGGAAAAAGGAACAGGAGCCTAAAGAAGAGCACTCAACAGCACAAGGACAGCTTCTTCCTCACTGCCACCATCGGATTCCTGAATAATCAATGAACCACAGACACTACCTTATTTTTTGTGCACTATTTTTTAACATATAGTGATATGGTTATAATATGAATGTTTGATCTACGATGCTGCTCTAAAACACTGAATTTCATGGCTTGTTCACGACAAAAAATTCTGATTCTGGGTTCTAATTCTGAATTGTAGTCAGTGTTGAATTATATGTTGCTTCAGATCAAATTCACACACAGAGTAGATATTAAAGATTAAGGGTCAATTTCAATCAGGATTCTGTAAACTTTCATTTACAACCCTTTCCAGCAATCTTACCCTTCTTGGATAAAAACTTGTGAAGATGCAGCTTTTCTTTGCATCAGTGACTGCAAATAGCTTTATTTCATTCAACTTCTCATGTCAAACAGTGTCTCCAAGTGGGCAATGAACAAATTACTTCTTGATAACTTCCTGCTGCCTTCATGCAATCAGTGTACAGTAAAAACCTGAGATACAAGCAATATTAAAGAAGCTTCACACAGCATTCTAGCTGCAGACTACACATTCACTTAGGATGGTCTGTCTGTAGTTTCTTTTTTAAAATTGTGATTCTTAAACTATCACAAGAATGATAATTTTTTTTTAATCTAAAAATTTAGACCTGAAAATATCAACCATATGCTTGCAGCATTTTCTGTTAATATCTCAGAAATGCTTCAGTGATATTTAACAAAAGGGAGCAGAGTGGAACGAAAGCAGACTTTATGATCTGGCTTCTTTGGATGTGGTATCTGGCAATGGAGGACATAAAGGGGTATAAGAATTATTGTGAGGTCAATTAGCTAATCACCTTACTCTTACTGCTTCCTCTTACTTAGCTAGGCCATTGATTTAGTAGTTAAAGTATCTTACCTTCCATAGGAGAGTAACTCTGGAGTTTTGTAGATCTGATGGATCCATAGTGTACCAGACATCTAATTGTCCAATGGGTGCTGTGCAAGGAAAGCAAAGAAGCTGCAATTAAAATGTTCATTCAGTGGAGTCTGCACAATCATGATTTAGTTTTCAACTATAACATCAAAAGGTTGTAGAAAAATAAAGTTAGGATTGGAAAAAGAATTGACAAGCATTAGGTGCATCAGATTATGAAAATATCAAAATATCCAATGTATGAGCTGCATTACAAAGTGATGCATTTGCTTTATTTTGTAAATAATAGTAATTCTGCATTTTGTTAACATCGTGAGAAGCAGAGAACATGGAGTGTTCATCTTATAGCTCCATCTATGGCAACTTAAAGATATGTTCCTGATTGAAGGTCGACAAAATCCAAATAGTCCTTGGCTGATGAAAGATAAAGAAAGGACACCAAAAGAAAGATTGCACATGTCAGGTTGATGATGGAAGCAAATACCAGGCAGAAGATAGATGGATTGGAGGGATGTGAGATAGGAAATGAGACAAAGTGAATGACATTTGACACAAGCACGAATCAAAAAGTTTTCTACACCAGATAAATAGATAGTAATGACAGCAGTGGAGATGATTCAGAACCAAGAGGGGATTTAACTATGAAATGAAGAGGTTAGTAGGGGTGTAGGTACAAAACTGGTTCATGGTGGATAATATTGCACTGTATTCTCCATGACCAATACAACAATCACTGCCTTTGTTTACAACTCCAGTCATGAATGTATATTAACAAGACAACATTTCAAGTTTTGTAGACAGAGGGTAGGATGGCACAGACTTCTACAAATTCAGTGTGGTGGAAGAGAGAGACAAAGCCAGATGAAATTTTCTGTGTAGAAATTCAAAGTGATATTTTAATAGGAATAACATGCTACAATATTATCTGAAGGCTATAGTACGAAAGCAGGTGCAGGGACAGAGAAATGTGCACATTATGTCAGAACTTAACATCAAATGCAACAATTTCAAATAATCAGCCTTTCCAGATTGTATTACCATTGGCCAGCTCTGTGACATTGATCCTGTGAAGCGATTGTCAATCAATACTCATCTATTAATCTAATTTCTGAAGATAACCTGTGATATCTTTCCATTTTTTTCAAAATCCAAATACATCCAATCTATTATAACAAGAGCTTTAAAAATCTTCAGATGAATAAATATAATTTCAGCCTGATAAAAAATGTTGACCCTACTTAAAGCAAAAATAATTAATTTTCCAAGAAATGCATCACCGTTACCATGTTTTTACAATATATCCCAACATTTACTCTACTATCTGGATAACTGACCTATAATTCCCTAATTTCTATTCCTTCCTCCTTTTGTCAACAATTGCTGCTGCCCAATCTACAGTATCTCAGGAGCTCTGTATGAATATTGCCAATCCAACCAAACCTGTAGTCGACCCTTTTAATAAAAACACACCAAAATGCTGGAGGAACTCTTCCAACATCCATGAAAAGAAAAGGTATATTGGCGATGATTCTGGCCTGAGCCCTTCTTCAAGGAATAGGTAGAATAAGCCAGAGGCAAGAAATCTCAGGATTCAGACAGTGCCGGCTGGGGGAGGAATCCAGGCCAATGAAAGGTGTTACTTGGATATAATAAGAGAATTTATTGTGTCTGTGCAAAAAGAGACAGGGAAAGGGAGGGACAGAGCAGGGGGAAGGGGATGGAGGAAGTGCAGGTTGGCACTCTATCTTATTGATATCTTTCCTGTAGTTAGGTGACCAAAACTGCACTCAATACTCCAAGTCTCTCTGTGACAGTATCCTGGATTTCAGTTCAGCAAACCAAGCTGCAGTTCCTCAAATTGCTGATATTCTCTGCAGATATTGCAGCCTGGGTTCAAGCTATTCTTCACAAACTTCCGGATGCTGAAGATAAGGCATACCCATTATTATAGAACCCTGTTTGATATATGCAATTAATTCATTTCATTTATCTAAAAAAATTTAAACTAACTGGTTTAAATGAATTTTTAAGCAATGGTTATGATATCTCAGTTTACATCTATCCCTTAACATAGAGGCTAATAAACTGATCCCCACTGAAAGGACACTACTAAAAAATACTTATTTATCAACAATTACTTTGTTTATTTAAGAATTTGTTTTAAAAACTAACCTTGATTGCGTGATGGTTTGGAAAAGTAGTGACACTCACTTTCTCAAGTCTACACAAAAGTTCTACAAGTATTAAAACAAAACAAAAAAAAAATCCAGACCCTTCTACTCCTCTCTGTACTAATTCCATTCTGCTGAAAGCAAAAATAACACATCAATAACTAAAAGTCACAATGAGGTTGAATGCAGTTTTAACATTATGATTGCCCGTTACTTATGTGTGCTAGAGTTGACTAATTAGTTTGCACCACCAGAACTACAAGGCATCTTCTGCCCACAGTGCAACTTTAGTTCTCTGGCACCAAGTCAAATGCACTTAATAATGAAAGAAATATTTTAGATGCATTTCACACCTTTGGTCAGACCATTCCGTCATACTTCAAAAAGTAATGAGGTTAGCATTCTGCTTTGTCACTGTACAGGAGTTTTTTGAGTCAAGAAGCAGGATGTGAGAAGTACAGTACAAGTTAGCTGCACTGAGGCAATGCTGATTAAAAACCCGCCACTCTTTCTAAATTCAACAGGGCTGTGTTTCCGTCACTCCCAGGATCCCCATTTATCATAATAGGAGTAGAATGTCTAATGGTCTGGAAAGTCTGCACCAAAATGTAGCTCTGTGTGTGTGTGTGTGTGTGTGTGTGTGTGTGTGTGTGTGTGTGTGTGTGTGTGTGTGTGTGTGTGTGTGTGTGTGTGTGTGTGTGTGTGTGTGTGTGTGTGAGAACTGTGAATGTTGGAAACATCAGCGAGCCAGGTAGATTATGTCTGATAAGGGGTTTTCAACGAATTGTTAACTGTTTTGTCAAAGATGTCTGATATTTTCTCCTGGCAGCAGCTAATATGACTATAAAGAGTTTAACTTGGACCTACTTCTGCTCCTAGATTTTGTGACTCCCTCCTATTCTGGCATCCCTACATACACAGAGTGGTAATACTGGTGGGTTTAAGAGGTATCGATTCAATGGAAATCAAGAATCAAAACTCATGTTTTTGTTACTCTGTGTGGATCAATGTCATTTCAGTCAAGTGAAGCCTCACCAGTGTTTTATAGAGTCTCTACATTACATCCCTGCTCTTGTACGCTATCCCTCTAGAAATGAATGACAACAATGCCTTCGCCTTCCTCACTACCAACTCAACCAAGTCCCTTTCACGTCAGAATTTTGAATTTTCTTCCCATCTAAATAATAGTCTGCCTGTCTATTTCTTCTACAAAAGTACATGAGAGGACACTTTTCAACATTGCATTGCGACATATTATGTTGTGTTTGTATTGTACATAGATATGTTTTTGGGAGATAAATGGGGGCAGGTTTTTTTTAAAGTGTAAGTTACATACAAACATTTCAAAACAGATCTCATTTAAAATACTGGAGCTCTGCTCAAGCCAGACAGGGCAGCTCCTGGGGGTCTTTGCAAAAACTTTGGGAGTGGCCAAGAGACTTCACTAATGGATTGTTGTTTTGAAAAGCAACAGATGAAAGAGATTGGAGGAGTAGTTTGGAGCCACAAGCTGTCTGGGAGAGCAGCTTGCTGTTCTAAGAGGGTCATATGGTATTTGCAAGTCGAGAGAGTTGAACAGTTTTTTTTCTTGAAGAGAGAGAGGAAGATCAGTTCTGCAGTTATACAGTCAGCAGCAGCAGCTGGATCTGGAACAGGACAAGCTGGCAAACTTGTGGAAAACCCCACTTGGAAGACGGGTTGTGAGTGCTTAGTTCAGCCTGGTCAAAGCCCTTGTGGTTCAGGCAAGAGGAGAGGACTGGCTGACTAATGTTTCACTTGGAATAAGAGAAACAAAAAGGAACTCTGTGGTGACCTGAAAGAAAAGGTTATCATCTGCAAAATCCTGATGTGGCAAGTTTCTTCGGCAAGACACTGAAGTGGCTGATTTTAAAAAAAAGAATCAGTTGTAGATGTCCAGCGAACAACAAACCTCTCTCTGAAAACTAACAAGGTAACCATTTACCTTTCAAGCACCAAAACCTGGTGAACTTTATACATGTTAAATTCTGTGCACAGTCTAAGAATTGCCTGCAACCAGTGAACTTGGAGGAATGAGAAGTGAGATTGGGCTGTGAATCAAAGAACTTTTCTGAACTTACACATGCACATTACACACAAGTGCGCTTAGAATTAGAAAGGAGCTAAGTTAGGTTAGTTAATAGTGATAAGTTAAAGTGTAAACCATGTTTTCATGTTTAAAAATAATTAAAAGCAACTTTTGTTGAAATAACCATTTGTCTTGGTGAATCTCTATTGTGCTGGGTTTTGGGGTCCTATGAGCTTGTAATATGGCCTTCATCTGCCACCTTTTTGCTCCATCTCCTAATCTATCCAAGTCTCTATGCAGTATTTCAGAATCCTTAGTACCACCTCCACTGCCACCTATTTTGGTATCATCTGCAAATTTAGACAAAGCTATCTATTCCATAATCCAAATTATTTATATACAACACAAAAAGAAGAAGCCCCAACACCGACCCCTGCAGAATACCACTGATAACTGGTATCCAACCAGGATAAGATCCCTTTATTCATAATCTTGGTTTCCTGTTGATCAACCAATGTTCTACCCATGCTAATATCCTTCCTGTAATTCCATGGACTCTCATCTTGATTTGGAGCCTTATGCGTGGCACACTGTCGAAGGCATTTTGAAAATCCAAATACTCAACATCCACTGCATCTCCCCTGACTACCTTACTTGCGATCTCTTCAAAAAAATTGCCATAGGTTTGTCAGGCATGATTTTCCTTTAAGGAAACTATACTGACTTAGACCTACCTTTTTATGGACATCCAGGTATTCCATAACCTCATCCTTGACTATTGACTCCAACAGCTTCCCAACAACTAACGTCAGGCGAAAAGGTCTATAATTTACTTTCTGCTACCTCACTCCCTTCTTAAACAGCAGAGTGGCATTTGCAATCCTCTAGTCCACCGGAACCATGCCAGACTTCATTGATTCCTGAAAGATCATTACCAATGCTTCCACAATCTCTATAGCTGCCTCCTTCAGAACCCAAGGGTATATTCCATCTGGTCTGGGAGACTTATCTACCCTTAGACCATTTAACTTCCCAAGCACTTTCTCTCTTGTGATTTTGACTGCACTTACTTTCCTTTTGAGCGAGCCATACGAGTATGGTATGTTCTGCTTTCTTTTATATGAGCAAGTTATTATGAACTTAAAAGAGAAAAAAATAACAGCTACAATATAGAGAAAAAATCCAAACAGAGCAACAACACGAGACACACTGTACCTGCCTCTGGCGTCCTGGTTACAAATGAAGAGCTCCAGTCACTCCAAAGGCCTCGGGTGTGATGAAACCTTGCACGAATTAGGAACACGTATTCCACAAAATGCTCCAAAGCAGACACCATGCAATTTGTTGAATTGAGTATGAACCTCTGAAATCAAACCAGAGTACATTGAAGCGTATGTGAAAAGGTTAAAGTCACTATGAACCTTGATCTCTCGGGTCTTGCCTATCTGCTGTGAGGTTACGTGCCCCATATTTTGGAACAAAACTTCACAGTCCATTTGCACATTGTGGTTGGAGGTGGTGGTAATTCTGCAGTGTCTGCTGAGTGGAAGGGGAACATTGGCATTCCAAAAATGGTAGGCATGTTTTCCTGGCACTGCTCCCATCAATAATTTGTCAGTGAGAAACTGGAGAGATTCATGGTCAGGCAGCTTCCATGGATAGAAAAATTCCATCAACATTTTGGGTTGGGAACCTTTCTAGACTCGACCCGAAACACTGATTAACCAATTCTCCCCAGGGATGCTGCCTGATCCATCAACTCCCTCTAGTTACTCTTTGCTCAAGATTCCAGTGTTTGTTTAAATCTGATTATTTATCAGGCGTTACTTCCATGAAGCTCATTAGTGGGTAACCCAAGCATCAGCCTTTGCTTGGTAATAGGCACTTCCAACATACAAACTGAGGTCCCATTTTATGCATGTTCAAATACTTAGCAGTTCTGATGTCACAGTAAGTTTTACACTGTACTCCAATGAATATCAAGGCTGAAAACCAGTCAAACTGATCAATTGCGCTGCTTTCAGCTACCTCTAGCACAACAATGTTTGCCTAAGATGAGATTATCTCATGCCTTCTCAGCCACGTGAAATAGTAACTCATTACAGACTTTGGTGGAAATGTGGGGTTTGGAGCACAGGCTCTCAGGATTTCACTTATCTCATTAGAACTGTCTCACTACAAGTCCAGAAAGTTCTTGATAAACTTAATAAGAATATTAGAAAAGATTTACACCCATCGAGCCTGCTCTGCCATTCATTAAGATCATGGATGATCTGGCTGTGGACTCAGCTGCACTTATCAACCTGTTTCCAAAATCCCTTAATTCCCCTACTATTCAAATATCTATCTACATCTTAAATACACTTAATGATACATCATATACTACTTCCTTGAGGAGAGAATTCCACAGACTTGCTACTCTCTGGGAGCAGAGCTCATCATCTATCTTAAATATACTCCAAGAGTTCTAATCTGGTTGAAACAACTCCCTGCTTCTATCGATTTATTTCTTTCATAATCCTATAAGATCCCCATCCAATGACGACATCTGTGCTTGATGCTCCCTCAAGCATCACCCTGGTCACAACCTCTTCTCGCTGCTACCTTCAGGAAGAAGGAAGAGGCCTGAAGTGCAGCATCTCAAGATTAAAGGACAGTTTATCCTTCAAGTATAGAGACCAGAACTGCACACAGTACTCCGGTGCGGCCTCACCAGTACCTTGTACAATTGCAGTTTGACCTCCCTGCTCTTGAATTCAATTCCTCTAGTGATGAAGGCCAACATTCCATTTGCCTTCTTAATAACTTGTTGTACCCGCAACCCAACTTTTTGTGATTCATGAGCAAGCATTCCCAAGTCCTCTGCACAACAGCATGCTGCAGTTTTTCACCATTTCAATAATAATCTGCTCTTCTATTTTTCCTTCACCTGGACTGTAATTATTTCTATTGTTTGGAAGGTCAAAGAGGGAGCATAAAAATAGATCTAAAACGGCCGATGCACACAAAGACACCAATTAAAACTTTAGCAGCAATGGACACTGTCCTATGTAACAATAAATTATAGTAATCAAAGGTGCAGTCGATTACATGGAAATCTACAGCACAGTACAGGCCCATTGGCTCACAGCGTTGTGCCAACATCATAACAAACTCCACCAACCACTTTGAATTTCCCAACTCTATAGCCCTCCATTTTTCTCTCTTCCACATACCTACCTAATAGTTCTCTTAAAAGATCCTTTTTTTACCTGCTTCTACCACTGTTGCCAGTATCGCATTCTATATGGCCACTACTCTGTGTGAAGAGCTCATCTCATATCCTCCTGTATATATTCCCAAGCACCCTAAAACTATGTCCCCTGGTGTTAGCCATTTCAACCCTGGAAAAAAGCCTCTGACCATTCACATGATCAATGCCCCTCATCATCTTGTCAGGTCACCCTTCGACCTCCGTCACTCCAGTGAGAAAAGACCAAGTTCAATCAACTTATCCTCACAAGGCATGCTCTCCAATCCAAGCAACATCCTTGTAAATCTCCACACTGTCTCTATAGCATTCATACCTTTCCTGTAGTGAAGTGACCAGAACTGAACACAGTATTTGGGGTCTAACCAAGGTCTTATACAGCTATAACATTACCTCTTTAGCTGAATTAAATTCCCAATGTCATCTAATAGTTTCTTGACTCAAGTCCGCATAAAAGAATACTCTATTATTTTGAATCATCATTGAAGTTTGACTTTGTCGGGCCTTCTGCACTGCCAGTCGTAATATCATTTCTCTATCTTGGTATTTCAAACAACGGATTAAAACCGCCCATGGTAACTGTCCTGGAAACGGCTTCTTCCTTAATGCTCTATGTGCTCGATCCAACTCCAGACCTTCCGGAAAAAAACTCCTTGCCCAACACCTCAGGGATCCATTTCTTAAAATTTTTTATCAGGTCTTCTGGAAGACCCACTATTTTTACATTATTCCTCCGACTTTGATTTTCCAATGAATCAATCTTCTTCAATAATTCCTTTTTCTGAATCCCTCCAGTCTGCAAAAGAATCCTCCACTTTTTCCATTTTTTCCCTATTATATTCCACTTGATTTTTACATTTAAAAAAAACTGCTTCCATTTTTTTGAAATGATCTTGCACAGTGTCTACTAATTTTATACATCTATTAACATCACGTTTAACTACAGTCATATCTTGCTTCATATTTGTTATTTCTTCACACATAGTACTTATTTTAGTTTTCACTTCCAAAAATCCTTGAGTCATCTGCTTCGACATATTCTCCATTTGGTAAGCAATCCCTTCCAAAATAGTAAACACAGAATCCAGTCCAGGTTTCATCATCTCCCTTTGAGGCCTACCTTCTCTAGTCTCAGCCCCTATTTCTTCCTGTGTACATTCCAGTAAAGTTAAATCCTCTTCTTCTTCAACCACAACTGGTCCTTTTCCGGTGCGGCTGCAGGTCTGGATACTCGACGACGGCGCACCGACCTCATCAGGCCGCTGCCGCTCAGGTTCCCCCACAGCCCACACCTTTTCCAGTAATTCACGCATCCTCAAAGCACCGCGCATGCCCGGCAGAACCATCGATTGTGCAGGTGCGTCCTCCGATGCTACACTGCGCGCCCCCGGACCACTAGGCAACATCACGGGCTCGAAGGCTCCTCTCTCGGCCAGACCGCCCGCACGCCCAGCTTCACGAGCACACAAGTCAGTGCCAGTATTACTGGTGTAATACTTAGTCGTGCAGGAGTCCTCTGAGGCCTGAGGGCTCCCATCGACGACTCCGTAGTTTCAACTTGACAGGTAGACCTCAATTCTTCAACACTTTTATAAGGTCATTTCTTCTGTAATTGTGCTTTTTACTTTTTCACATTAGTAGCCATTGTAATCCTCCACTATTCCAAAAACTGTAAATACTACTTTTAACCACTTTTATAAATTTTAAAATCAGGTATTTAAAAATCTAGCTGGGGGAAGGTGGAATAGAAGGTGGATGTCTTCTACGCCATCTTGCCATCTTTTCTTGTGCAAGCTTGGAAGTGGTACGTTCGTTTTACAGATGGAGGTTTAATACAATGTTATTGAAAAAACCAGAGTTTGTTACTTTTGTTAAAGACAGATTACTTTGTTTTTGGCTGAGAATGTTAATTCTGTAGATAGTCGTTTTGTACTATGGGATGCTTTGAAAGCTTATTTGAGAGGGCAGATTATTAGTTATAATACAAAAGTTAAGAAACAATATATGGCAAAAAGTTTAGCGTTGGAGAAACAAATTGCTGAGTTAGAGAAAGATTTTCAGAAAGATGTGACAGAAGATAAAAAAGCTGCTTTAGCGAATTTGAAACTATATTATAATACATTACAAACTTATCAATTTGAGCTTTTAATTAATCGATCTAAACAGCGTTATTATGAATTGGGTGAGAGGGCACATAAGGTACTTGCATGGCAATTAAAAACGGAACAGGTATCGCGGACTATTAATGCTATTAAAAAGAATTCAATAGTTACCTATAAACCTCAGGAAATTAATTACCAGTTTTATTCATTCTATCAAAAATTATATACTTCTGAGGGGAAGCAGGACAATTGAATATTATTTATCCAAATTAACATTACCGGTATTAGGGGAGGATGATGTTATGGAATTGGAATCGCCATTTACAGATTTTGAGATTAAGAAAGCTATACAGGAGATGCCAAATAGAAAGTCACCAGGGGATGATGGATTCTCTGTGGAATTTTATAAAATCTTTTATGAAGATTTATCTTCTGTACTTGAGGATGTATTACAACAAATAACTGAAGAACAGGTGTTACCAGAATCTTGTTCGAGTACCTTAATTACTGTAATTCCAAAAAAAGATAGAGACCTGTTGAAAGTGTCTTCGTATAGACTTATTTCTTTATTGAATAAAAAAAAGCTATAACATTACCTCACTGGGCTTGTGAATTTGATCCTAATGTTAATGAAGGCCTACACACCATATGCCTTCTTACAACACTATCAACCTGTGCAGCAGCTTTGAGTGCCCTATTGACATGGACCCAAGATCTCTCAGTTTGTCCACACTCCTCAGAGTCCTCTCAGTATCATTGTCTTTAGCCTTCAAATTTGATCTACCTCGCACTTTTCTGGGTTAAACTCCTGCCACTTCTCAGTCCAGCTCTGCATCCTGTCAATGACCCTTTGTACCCTATGGGAATCCTCCAGACTATCCACAACACCATCCACTTGGTGTAATCTACAAATTTACTAACCCATCCCTCCATTTGCACATCAAGTTTATTTATAAAATTCGCAAAGAGGAGGGGGTCTCAAAACAGATACCTGAGGAACACCACTGGTCACAGACCTCCATGCAGAATATGAACCATCTACAACCTTTTCGGGGCAAGCAAATTCTGTATCCACAAAACAAGGCCTTCTTGGATTCCATGCCTCCTTACTTTCTGTAGACAATGAGAGTCCTCATGTCAGGAAGAGCAATGGCGGCTCAGAGGAGCAGTCAGATGTGTCAAGAGAATCTCTCTTGGTGAACATGTGTATGCCAGACTCAGTAATGTCAGGAAGGCAAGCGAGGGTTAATGGTTACACTGCTGTGCCTGGAGTAAAGAGAGGAGGAAATGGCAGGCCATAGAACATTTTTGAAAGGCAAGTAAAACATTTAAATTAGACCATGTAAAAACAATGCAAAATACTTCCAAACTGCAGGAGAAACAAAAATTACAGAAATTCTCAAAATATTGGTACTTGGTTGTTCAAGTTTTCCTCAGCCTCAACATGAGAATGGTCACAATGGAAGTGGTAGAAGAGAAGGAAAAAATGTACATTCTCATCCAAGTAAGTAGAAAAGCCAGCGGAGGATTGAAAACCAAGTTCCAAGTCCAAGATATACTGATGAAAAGGAATAAATTGGTAAACAAGATTTTTACAAGTTGTCAGAAGAAAATATTATAGATGGAACTAACATAGTCAACATAGTTACCTTTTCCCATTTGCTGCTGTTTGTAGTTTGATACCATATTTCAAATAACTCTGCATTCTGTCCATCTTTCCAGTATATTGTGGAAATGAAGGATGTACTGCCATTAAATTCTATCCCACTGAAAGTGGGAGCATTGGGTTTCACTGAAAAAATAATAGATTGAAGCTATAGTTGCTGCATGGATACAAATATATTGATTTATAAGATCAGGTACTGAATTTTGTTTCAGAAGTAGAAACATTAAATAAAGGTCGAGAAGACAAAATATAGAATAATTGAATATAAATGCAGACTGAGTTTTCAGTAGGAATACATTTCAGATACTTTACCAATGATACTTTATCAAGCTTTTAAGCTTGATACCAGATACTTTATCAAGCTTTTAAGCTTGATTATTGTCCTTCGTCAGAAGGTGCCATATTCTAGAGAGGTCTGTGTGCCATTTTCCCATTGCTTCAGGGGAAGGATATCTAGATATACAGGCATACAGAGGCTACACAGCAAGATGCAAAAACAATGGCAAAGGTGGTATGCTTTGGATCTTGGGCAGCTCCTTTACGTCTCCACACTTTGATCTTGCCGTTACACTGATGCAGGTTAATCTCGATCTCATCTGTCCACAATTTTTTCCCAGAATTCTGCAGTTTATTTTAAATACTTCTTGGCAAACTAATCTGGCCATCCTTTCTGGGGATAACTAGTGGTTTGCATCTTACGGTGTTTCTGTTCATAAATTCTTCAGTGGACAGTAGTCATTGACATGTCCACACCTGCCTCCTGAAGAATTTTTCTGATCTATCAGATATACGTTTGAGACTTTTTCTTCATTATGATTAGAAATCTTCGGTCATCAGCAGTGGTCTTACTTGGAATTCTTTGCGATTATTGAGCTCATCAGTACGCTCTTCTTAATGCTGTTCCAAACTATTGATTTTGGGTATCCTAAGGTTTGGACAATGTCTCTTACTGTTTTATTCTTGTTTTTCAGCCTCATAATGGGTTCTTTGACTTTCACTGGCACAACTCTGGTCCCATGTTGAAAATGCAACTACAGACTCCAAGGACTTCAAAAGCTTAGAAGCAAGCCTAACTCTCTTATATCTGCTCCAATGAAGCAATACCCGAGTACTGACAAATGCCAGTGAAGCCAAATATCCAAAATATTATGGTGCCCTGAAATGAAGGGACTATGTATAAAAGTGCTATAATTGCTACATGAATAAACCAAAATGTTTAAATACCTTGAATAAATTTCCAAACGTGCACTTTAATTGCTTGATTACAAATTGGTAACTGTGGAGCATAGGGGCAAATAAAGGAAAGAAGTGTCTGTCCCAAACATTATGGAGGGCACTGTATATCTTTTCTCTTCAGCATCATGCAGCAATGGTCCTTCCATTTTGTCCCCTTTTTCATATAACCCACAGCTACCCCATCCCCATCCACCTACTACCCACACCGCATCCCCTCTCCCATTTGATTCCATCTTCACTTCCCCATGAAATGTTTCCTCTACTGGCCATCTTCTCTCTCCATACTCAGTCATGATGCACGGTTACGACCTGAAACACTGATAGTTCCATTCCTGCTCAGATGCCGAGTCTCTCCAGCAGCTTGCTTTTTAAAATTAAGGTCTGCAGTGATGTTATATTTACATGAAACTATTTCAAACATGTAGGTTTCCTGAACGAGACAGTGCACATTAAATCAACTGATTAAAACAATCATTGCTAATGAACCATGGACTGACCATTCAACCAGACCCAAAATTAACCACAATATCCTATTGCTTTTAAATTCAAGCAAGACGCCTATTTCTTGTCGGAAGCCTCAGTATAGTGACTGGTCAATTTGTTATATGATGAACTTTTATTTAAACTTGCATTTTACTAAATTGAATTTATGACAAATATCCTATTTGTCACACAAATCTTACATGCAGTTTTGCAATTATCAATATATTTTTATACTGCTTTCTGTTTCATATTCCTTTCTGTCACTTACTGCATTCTCCATGATTCTGCCCCTACACGATAAAACACTCAGGCACATAGGACTGCACGGATTGGTCTCATTTTCCATAATCATGGTAATCTAAAGATCTACTGGCTGTCTTTTAACTTGCTTAATTTCTTCACATCTTCATCTCCCTCCCCACCTCATTTCCTAGCCTCCTATCTCCTGACATCTAACTTCCTCTCATCCTCGAACCCAGAGAAATCAGCTTTGACCAGCAGCAGGATCTATGCCTTTTGCCCCATCACTGGGTCTTCACCTTCTAAGAACAGATGCTGAAAATCTAAGGTAGAAAAAGCCAAAAATACTCTGCAGCTCATGCAAAACCTGTGGACAAACAAACTGAGTTAACACGTCAATTCCTTTCAGCAAAACTAAGACAGTTTTAAAATCAAGCACATTTTAAACTGCAGAGAAGGGTTGGTGAGAAAGGGAATGTTGTTATCAATCTCTAATGTTTAAGAGACATTTAGACAGGCACGAATGGGCAAGGCATGCAAGGGTAGTGACTTAATGAGAGCAAATGGGATTAGTGCACTGAAAAAAGAACATTGGTATGGACATGGCTGGCTGAGCCACCTGCTCTATGGTGTATGGCTCCAGGACTCTGTACAAAAGGAGACAGAATGATGCAGGAGGACGGAGTGCTGGCTGAGTGGGTAGTTAATGCTTGTCAATCACAGTTGAACTGAGTTGGCAGATGTAATTACAAAGGAGATGACAAGTCTGAAGGAGAGAGGGAGAATAAAAATCAATGCATTGCTTTGCTTTGTTTAATTCTCTGTTCTTTAATGCCCAATTTTGATAAAGAAACTGGGAAGCCAGCTTCCTACAAAAATCCAACTCTCCTTCCTTACTTGAACAAACATCTTTCAGAATGAAAAGTCTCACCCAATCAAGTTAAATTTTCCTCTGGCCTCTCAGCTTCATTGGCATCAAGAATTGAGACCAAGGATCTTACTGATGATTGTTGGAAGGGAAGGCCAAGGGACTACACACCTGTCCGCATTGATGGGATGGAGGTGGAGATGATTAGTACTTTCAAGTTCCTGCCAGTCCATTTCTCAGAAGCTCACTCCTGAAGTCACTTTCTAAAATGTCTAAGGAGACTTGGCATGTTGGTTACTCAACTTTCTTCAGGTGCACTGGGAAAAGCATTCTGGCTGACTACATCACAATCTGGTTTGATAATTCATGTACCCAGGTACACAAGAGGCAACACACATAGCCAGATCCATCACTGGCTCCAACCTCCCATTCATTGAAGACATCTATGTGAGGGCTGACTTAAAAGGACAGCAAAATGATAAAGAAGGCCCTCATCACAATCTCTTCCCACTGCTACCTTCAGTTAGAAGGCCTGAAGACCAGCACCTCTGGGTCCAAGAACAATTTATTTCCAAAGGCCATCAGGCTCTTGAACCACCCCTTTGTGCACCAATCCTGGACTGCTCTGTTACCACCAAAGGATTGTCCGCACTAATGTAATGCCTTACTTTCTTGCACTATGGAAACCGCGAATACTTTCTATCTTTTGAATTAAACAAAATATCTGTTCAGCTGCAGCAAGAGTTTCAGTGCATATTTATGTAGTACAATGTATATGACAATAAACATTATCATTATTTTGTATCTTGACACCAACTCTTAGGATTTGATTTTTCCCGCAATATTCATTGAAGCTCTCAATTGATGAGACTTGTTGAATATCACCCTAAAGCATAGATCTCCATTAACTTTACTTGAACACATCTCATATTGCAATTTATGACACTCATATATTCATCTTATACAAGTTTCAAATGACCACTTTTTCTATCTCTGCATATTCTCTAATGGTTGAATGTGGCCAGATCAAATAAACCAAACTGTTGGTGTAATATTGCACACATTCATTCCCTCCAATTAGAAAGCATAATGATTACATTCGTGATTTAGTTATCTGCAATATTTATTCACGGGAACGTTAGTGTACAGCTGGTTGCTAAACAATATGGATAAATGTTGGCAGAATTCTTAGATGTTAAGTAGTAGTAAAATCATTCAGTCTCTTGGCCCAACACAAATTATGATGATTCTGCGCATTTAAATGATTGAAACCTATTACATACCAATCTCATCCAAGGTGAAGTTCATGACTGCTGAAGACTGATATCCCAACTGGTTTGATGCAGTTACCCAAACTGAGTAAGTAGAGAATGGATCAAAACTATGGCCAGATTCACAAGCAAAGCCCAGTCTTTGATGTTCTGGCATCTTTCTGGGTTTTGTGCATTTTGCAGTTGATCGTTCTGCAGTGGTAGCTGAAGCAGCAAAACTGTGAGATTCATTTCTGAACCTGAAACATAATAGTCACAATTGATAAAACATTTGTAGGTAAAAGATGCAGAACCTCATTTTCTGCCCTGAAAAAGAGAACAGGCTTTGCAATAACCGAAGTGTTCATTCAATTTCAAAGTTTCACAAGTTGTAAGAACGATTTTCACCAAACCATTCTTCACCCACACCTATTATCTGCTGGAGTGCAGGATTTAAAATATAGCTGCAAGTTTTGTCGCAATTCTAAATGGTAATCGAGACAATCAGTCAATGTTTCTGCACACTGAACAATACAAAACAGTATAGTCAGAGTCTGATCTAATAACTACCATCACACACCAATGCTTGATGGAAACAAAAGCTCCTCTTAGTGACAAAGTTTCATCGATTTAAATGGAGAAGTTTGAGTGAGTTTTTTTATAATGCAAATTTTTGCTGGAGAACAGAATGTTTTTCCAAAGGAAGTGGTATGCTATAAGTGGAGAAACACAGAACAGTTTCATTTTCTGTCCTAATGACCCATAGTCCTGTAGGATACAATGTTCCATCAATGTGACACCACAATGTGACATCAGGAGGCAAGTTGCAGCAGGGAGAAATGAAGAAGGTGAAACATGAAAGAATTTGTGAAAATCCCAAATCAGGGTTGAATGATGGAGATCTCATAATGGAAAGCTGGAAAACTTATGGAATTGTGGTGGAACACTCTATTGCAGTCATTGTACTGGGTTGGTCCACTCCCGATACTGTAACTCCTCTCCCTCCAGGATCCTTACTAAAGGCAGTATCGCCCAATCCCTTCTGTCAGTCCTGTCTTGGAATCGGGCCAACAGCATTAAGATATGACTGTATGTTTATAGCAATTAAAGCCTATTAATCTCGACTTCTGGTCTGTCAGGTCTAATTGATAGAGCTACAGGAATATATTCCCCAGCAGTTTCACACGATGGGTTACTTTTGTATATTTTATGGAGGAGCAGATTTTAAAGCAACATGACCCTTCCTCATTCATTGCTTTCTTTAGCACATATTTACCTCTTAACATTTATTTAAAAGTTTAAGGGAAACATGTTAAATCTACAGAAGCATCTTACCACAATACTGTTTTTGTCCTGATGTGTGTGGCCTGTCCTGCATCCCAGGTACATATGACATCACCAACCCTGCCCTTCTGAATGCATTCTAGGTTTCGGGGTTGATCTGGAGGATCTGAAGTTGTAAATTCTTAGTATATTTATCATAACATTGAAAGTACTTTTATACAATGACTTTTATACAAAGGCAGCGATTGGCAAACATGAAAAGCATTGAAAAGATGCACAGATGCATCTTAAAGATGGAAAATACATGTCTGCTTAATTAATATTTGCAAATAAAAATGACACATCAACAGGTTTGGATGGAAGAATAAAAGCAAGACCCACTAATTCAAAAGATCTTTTAACATTGCATCTGGGAGTCAGGATGGGAGAAAAGGAAGGTAAAAGAGAATAAGAATAAGCAAGGCAGAGAGGCCACAGAAAGAGTCCACCAATCTTGTCCTGAGATTTGTGCCGACAATCTCTGCCACAGAGGCAGATGCTCAAGATCTAGATTCTTCAGAAATTCAGTATATTCAGCACAGTAAAGTAACTGAACTTCTTTGCCAAATGTTATATTAATCAATAAAAGGAGAATTTTAATCATTAGACAATATTTTAAAATTAGTATCACTTACTGCCAGCTTTAATATCAATCCCACAGATCAAATATTCAGTGTGGCAAAGCAGTTTGCATGCAAAACTGGACTTCGGAGTTTCAAACTTTGGAATGTGTGCAGTAATTGCGTTGGCAGAGACTTGGACTGTAAAAAGCTGCCTGGTATTGCTTTCAATAATATAAAGCTGTTGGGCTGCACATTCATTGTAGAATGATCCCTTTAAGATACATGATATGTTAATGCTGGATCCAAGCCTGATTATTGAAGCAGGGCTGACTTGCATTTCCCCAGTAGCACAGAAATCTGCAGAAAGAGAGTTATTTTTGAAATTGTGTATTAAACTTGATTCATTTGAAGAAAGCAGCAAATTATATTTCCATGATGATGGGTCTGGACCTCTATTCATCGATTCAAAATTTAACCTGTGTTGCTCTAGACAAAGGCAAATTAATCTTGCTCCTTCCAGCTCACCATCTGGAAATATGTCATTTTATACATCTTAATTTAGTCTTCTCAGTTTTCTTTGTTTCAAAGAAATAAATTTTTATATTAAAAACAATTAACTTGTGTTTTAGAAATCAGTGAATATATTTCAGCTTACATTGACAATTATAATTTCCACTTTGGCATCCTTATAATTTATTCCTCCTTTAGGAGAATGGCCACAATTCAGAAATACATAAATAAATCAACATTTTGAAAAAATACAAGATTGAACAATGCGTAATACAGTGGGACTTATTCTTTGCGTCACATGGAATAAAAGTTGTCTCTCTCTACATTTAGAAAACTATTTTCTGAGGCCACACAAAGGAATTATATTCTCTGATCAAATATGTTTCGAATCCAAGCAAATTATTACTAATCATTTGTGGTCAGTTCAATGGGAACTCGTTCCTGGGCATTCCATTTCAGGAATTATTTCAGTGCTTCTAGGGAAAATTTAAAATACAATTTATTCTTGTTGGCTTCATGGTAAATGCAGGATGATTTGGCACACACATTGCAGGCTTTTGTGTAGATTACACGTGACCCCTTGTGGAGGCACAAGAAGCCTTTCTGACAACACGTCATTCATAACACAATAACTAAATATAGTGGGTGCCAGAAATCAGAAGTGAAAACAGAAAATCGGGAAATATTAAATTGCTCAGCAGAAGCTGTGGAGAAAGAAAGCATGATATTTTACGTTAGTAAATTGTCCTGATGGGAGGTCAGTGAATAGAATACTTCCTGCATTTTCTGTTTTATTTCCGGTCACAGTGGTCCACTGAAAACAAGAGCTTTGGGAACAACAGGATTTCCTAATGCATTCATACTGCTGAAAGTTCACTCCTCATCTGGCCTATTACTTATTTTTCCATCAGGTTATACTTGATTATCTTAGGCCAGCATTTGATGTTAACATATATTTGCAGGGCACTACTGGTAACCACAGAGACAAGCCAAGGAAACGATAGGATTTAATACACAGAAGAACCTTGCTGGCCCGGATCCCAGGATAGGAATGGCATCAAGGGAGAGGTGGCTCGACCTTTATGGCCCAGGGCCAAGGGGGAGCAGTCATAGGGTATGAGCCATCCGTGGACAGGCCAGCTCCCTATATACAACCGATAATGATAACTATATACAATGGAGGAAAAATATTAACATTCTTCAATAGGCTAGGAGCTTGAAGATTTACTCCTAGTCATCAATATACATAATTAAAACAGTTTAGAGTATGCTTACCAGCTCCTTTGGACTTGCACAACAAAATGATGCTTAGATTAGTTATCCAAAGTATTCCAACAAACTCCATCAATTAACACAATTTGAGGATGTAGGTTATTTCTGAAAAATTATACAATATTGTCAGCTCCAAATGTTAAATTTGATTATTGGTTCCTACCTCCCTACCCTAATGTGTTTTTTTCATTAGTCTGTCAGATAGAAATTAAATGAGTCTGAAGCAGGCTGCACCCTGCTCCCACCAATTTAACCCTTAGTTGACTGGTAGAGGCTTTAAGTATGGAAACAGAAATATCTGCCATGTCTACTGGAAAAAGGGAGAGGAAAGAGTTGAAAAATCTTTCTCTCTCCCCTTGTAAATAGTCAGCAGATGAATCAACTCACAAAGGAATCATGCACAGTTCGGGGAGAAGAGTTTAAAAATAGTGTTCACGGGGCTTGGCACTTTTGCGGACCAATCAAATTGCAAATCGTCAACAGGAACAAATAAAAGTAAAAGCACCCAAAAATGCTATTGTGTGAGTGGGCCACTATAGGAGTGGGAGCTCTGGGCATTGGCTCGAGGGGCTTTGACAAGCAGAGGCCGAGGACATACTAAAGGCAAGGTCAGGTAATAACCCAGAGTAGGTAGTGGAGATGGCAGCTTAGGCAATGGAATGCCCCAGTTGTAGGACGTGGGAAATCTGGGTCAAAACAAGTGTCCCTGATGAGTATACCTGCAAGAGTGCATTCATATATAGATCCTTACAGTTCCACGGGAGGCTGGATGAACTCAGAATCACTCGTGAAGCAGAGGGGGTAATAGACAGGAGCTACAAGGTCATGTTTGGCTTGCAACATTTTCGGTTGCATTGACTGACATACTTTGCATTCTCTGTTGTTTCGATGACTCTGTCTATGGAGGGCCACCAGACATGCATCTGAGCCAGTGCCCTCATTCGTACCATTCTCGTATGGTTGTGGTGTAGTTCTGATAACATGATAGTTTGCCATTTGACTGGAATAATTGTATGGGTACCCCATAGTAAACATCCTTCTTTGACTGATAGTTCATAGCAGCATGTGTGGTAAGGTTTTAGATCTTCTGGAATGACTTCAGATTCGGGCCATTAAGAATAAAGTATAGGATCTTGCTTAAAGCCTCTTTTTGGGTTTCCTTTGTGATTATCTAGACTGTTATGGGCACGTTAAATTTGTTCTTGGTTGATGCCTGCTGCCTCTGCTATCCATTTAATCATTTCTTCTCGTTCTGTCTCGGGTAATAAGGCATCTGCATGGCTGTTGAGTGTGCTTGGTTTATGTTTTATGTCATAGTTATACACCGCTAGTAGCATGGCCCATCTTTGAATTCTGGCCGCAGCTAATACTGGTATACCTTTGTGTGGCCCCAAGATTAAACAAAGAGGCTTGTAGTTTGTGATCAGAGTGAATTTTTTTCCATAAAGATATTGGTGGAATTTTTTTTTTTTTTTTTAAAGACCAAAAATAATTGCCAATCCTTCTTTTTCTAGTTTGGCGTAAATGCGGGGGTTTGCTTGTGGTTAATGTCCGCGAAGCATATACTACTGGTTGCTCACCTTTTTCCTGTGATTTGGAATAGTACCTCTCCTAGTCCCACTGGTGAAGCAACCACGACTGGTGTAATTTCTTTACTAGGGTCGTAGTGGATCAGCACCTTATTTGTTGATGTTAGTATTTCCTTTAGTTGATCGACTGTGTTTTTAGTTTCTGTGTTCCAATACCATGTTTGATCTTTCTTGAATAATTGGTTCAGTGGGCTGCATAGTGTAGACACATTAGGGATATGTTTTCAGTAATGATTAACAAGTCCTAGGAAGGACTGTAATTCCGATTTGTTGGTTGGGTATGGGGCCTTGCAAATGGCTTCTGTTCCTGCTGGATTCATTTGCATCCCCTCGTTGTCGATTGTAAAGCCAAGGTATGTTACTGAGGGGAGCATGAAGACACATTTGTCCTTTTGTAATCGTATATCCTGTTGTAGTCTCGTTAAAACCTTTTCAGGGTTTTGTAAGTGTTCACTGTCATTTCAGCCCGTGATGATGACATCATCTAGGTAACACCCAACTGAGAGTCCATGTAGTAATTTGTCCGTTGTTGTTTGAAAAATCGCAGGTGCTGCTAAAATTCCGTATTCCCAGATGGATATTGATTATCACATATTCCCATGAATTTTTTTGTCCAATTCTATTTGTTGACATGCTTGTGACAAATCTAGTTTTGTGAACTTTTGCCCTCCATTTAGTGCTTGGAACAATTCTTCTCCCTTGGGCATGGGTGTTTGGGTATTTTGTGTGATGGATTGATGATGACTTTGTGAATGCGAATTTCACTGTTTGCTTTCATAAGGGTAGATGGGCGCTGCCAAATCGCTGTATTGTATTGGTTCTAATATGCCTTCATTTTTTAGTCTGTTTAATTCAGCTTCAGTTTTTCCTTCCATAGCTTTGAAGAATTTTGGTTCTGCATTATCTTTTAATTTCAGTTTGGCTTGAACACCTTTGATTTTTCCCCAATACACACCAAAGGACATACATTAAGAGTGAAAAGGGGAAAAGTTTAGGGGGAAACTTCTTCACACAGAGAGTCAGAGAGTAGTGGGAGCAAGGAATGAGCTGCCAGCTGAAGTGGTGAATATGGGCTCATTTTTAACCTGTAAGAATTTGGACAGGTACATGTCCAATAAACTGCAACAGACTTCTCTTGCATTTCTTCCTGTTCACTGAGTAATAATTCTTCTTCTGAGCTAGTTTCTTGAAATTCCTCCACTATTCCTGCTGCTTCTGCTCCCATTTCTCATTCCTCCACTACAGTTACTTTTACTCCCCCCCCCCCCTCGGGTTTTGGGCTTATCCTCTGCTGATCCAGACTCACTGGACCAACGAGCACCAGCCCCCCCCTCCCCCAGGAAGAAAAATACTCGGAATAGTGCGTATGTGTGAAGACTCTTCTGCTTCCACAGAGGAACATCGCTTCCTATCGGCGCCATCTTGACCAGGGCTCTGCGGCCCAGGCGCCGGTGTCACTCTGGGAGTTGCTGGCTGTTATCATTGGGAGAGAGGAGGAATACCACCTGAGTTACCTGGTTCCAGTTCCAATGTAGGCCGAACTTCTTCCAAGCTCACCGATTGTGTTTTTTTCATACTTATGTTCAATTACTCCAAAAAAAAGCTAATAAAATTCATATATTTAAAAGGGCATTTAAAAACAATTTTTTTATACGAATCTGGCGGGAGAGATGACCACCCACGTTTCTTTCCTACGCCATCACGCCATGCCCCCTTCAAAGATTATAGACTTCATAGAAAGCAAACTACATCCTCAATTATAGTATGTATTGTGAGAGAGGAGGCAGTTCTTGCTCTATATTGCATCTAGCAGTGCCTCTGTGTGTCTTTACAGGCCAACCAAAGGAAAACAATTTTATGCATATGATAAAATAATTGTCTTGGATAACAAAAACATTAGTAAATAAGCTGAACAAAGAATGCTTGCAAACTTTAATCACCCTTCAATTAGTATTAGGTTGAAAAGTGACACTTGAGGACTTAAGAAATGATTTTAGTTAGATAGAAGGAATTCTTCCCCCAACACACTGATTGTAAAAGAAAAAGTGATCAGCGGACAAGCAGTAGCAGGGAAGATCAGGTTTAACACTGCTTATCCTATGTGAGCTACAAACTCAGAAAAGCACAAGACTACAGCCACTGTTTTAGATGCTCACACATACTTGACCTATTCGATATCATTGATGAATGGTGCTGCATGCTTTTTAAAAAAATTCAGTCATGGGATATAGATATTGAAGATAACATTACACAAGATGCATTATACATGAATATTGTTGTCCTTTGTAACATGCAAAATAAATTCTGAAGGCTTTTGAGAATTAACCACACTCTCCAACATTAAACCCCAGATTCAGCTGGTGTTTTCATAACATTTTGGAAATTTCACAATAGTGAAATAGTGTTTTAACACCTGAATTTTAGTTTTACATCCAGACTCCAATCATTAAAATCCCTCAATTCTAATGCCATCTCATGTGCCTTTACTTCAACCCTATCACTGCTGAACCTGTATAGACCCATGTCTTTTCCAGACTTAATTACATAGTATTTGATTTCCCTTAATTTAAAAAAAAATCTACCAATCTGAGCCTTGAATGTGCTCAGTGGCCGAGCCTCCACAGCATTCATAGGTTCAGTAATTAGTTGCAAAAGTTCCTAAAGGTGCTCACCAAAGACAGGGCTTACTGTCCCTAGAACCAGTTGAGGAGGAGGTATTTCCCAAAAAGGCTAAGTCCTTAAATGTCGCAAGGTCTTCCTAAAGGTCCTGCCTTGCCAAGAAGATCAAAAAGGGAAAGATGACCTCCAGATTGTCTGAGGGACTATGTACCATAACATGCCACTTGGCGTGTTATGTTACTGTGTGATTTAGTAATTAACCCAATTAGTATATGTGTATTCCTTACTTACAGTAGTTTAATATGGTTACTGCTATGTGCCAGTTAAACAGCATTTATTTTGTGGCGGGGGGGGGGGGGGGGTGGGGGAGAAAGAGTGTTGTAGATATATGACGTCAATACACATATATATTGTGTGCTGCGGGAAACCAGTAGAATATACAAATTATCACAGGAAAGACCAACTATAAATGCATTGAAGGAAATTATAATTGACATTTATAAAATGGAGAAGATAACAGTATCTATTAATTATAAAAGGGAACAATTTGATTCATACTGGTGTTATGAGCCCAAAACTCAGAAGCAATAGAAATTCACCAATAGAAAGGTTACTTAAACAAATGTTGATTTCAATGATCTTTAAACATGAAAACATGATCATACTTTAACTTATTACTATTAACTTAACTAACCTAACTTAACCCCCCTTTAATTTTAAGTGCACATGTATGTAATGTGTGTATGTAAGTTCAGAAAAGTTATTTGGCTCACAGTCCAATCTCACTTCTCACTCCTACAAGTTCACTGGTTGCAGGCAATTCTTATATTGTGTGCAGAATTTAACATTTATGAATTTCACTAGGCTTGAAAGGTAAATGGTTACCCCTCAGGAAGGTTCTTGTTGGATTTCAGAGAAATTTGTTGCTCATTGGACACCCACAACTGATTCCTTCCGAACAGCCACTTCAGTGTCTTGCTGAAGAAACTTGCCCCCTCAGGGTTTTCCAGATGATGACCTCTTTCTTTCAGGTCACCACAGAGTTCCTTTATGTATCCTTTATTTCAAGTGAAACATTATGTAGCCAGTCCTCTCCTCTTGCATGAACCACAAGGGCTTTGACCAGGCTGAACTAAGCACTCACAACCCGTCTTCCAAATGGATTTTTTCACAAGCTTGCCAGCTTGTCCTGTTCCAGTCTCAGCTGCTGCTGACTCTCTCTCTCTCTCTGATTAAAAGCTGTTCAACTCTCTCTGCTTGCAAAAACCACATGACCCTCTTAGAACAGCAAATTCCAGTCCAGACAGCCTGCGGCTCTGACGAGTTCTTTCATCTGTTGTCTTTTTGTAATCAACAAGACATTAGTGATGTCTCTTGAGCACTCTCCAAAGCTTTTGCAAAGGCTCTTGGAGCCAGCCTCTCTAGCACGAACAGAGCTCCAGTATTTTAAATAAGATCAATTTTAAAGAGTTTGTTTGTGACCTACTCTAAAAAACCTGCCCCAATTTATCTCCCAAAAACATATCTATAATCTGACACAGTAGGAACATTTTAAAAGCCTCGGATACAAATAGTGGTCCCATTATCAGAGACAAGTTCCATGAGTAATTCATGGGATGTGAACATATTTTGACGACTCTCAATTGTCTGGTCTATTGTTGTTGTCCGCACGTGTGATACTACTGGCCATTTGGAGTGTGTAATCGACAACAATAAGGAAATTTTCACCCATAAATGGGCCAGTGAATCTATGTGAATGCTGTGCCACGGTTGTCATGGTCATTTCCATAGATTAGCTTCAGCCTGAGGTGGTTTGGGCTGCTTCTCCTGACGAATGTAACATCTTCACACTTTCTGTTCAATATCGATCTCAATTGATGGCAACCAGACATGCATTTGTGCCAGGGCTTTCATCCAGACCATCCCTGGGTGATTATTGTGTAGCTCTGATGACATGGCAGCTTGCCATTTCTTTGGAATGATAGTCCTCATTCCCCACAATAAACTGCCTTCTTTGATCGATATTTCATTGCGTCGTGTATTTCATTGCGTCGTGTATTTCATTGCGTCGTGTATTTCATTGCGTCGTGTATTTCATTGCGTCGTGTATTTCATTGCTCAGTTCAGGAGAAATAATGTCAAGAGGCCACCCAGTCAACATAAAATATAGGACTTTTGACAGCGTAACTTCTTTCTGTTCTTCTTTGCTGATAGTCTTTGCTGTAATTGGTACGTGATGAAGTTGTTTCTGATTAATAGCTGCAGCTTCTGCCATCCAATTAGTTATCTCTTTATCCCATTCAGTTTAAGGCAAATGTAAGCGCGATAAGGCATCAGCATGGCCGTTTTGTTTTGCTGGTTTATGTTTTAAGTCATAATCGTATGTAGCGAACTCCGTGGCCCACCTCTGAATTCTTGAACAGCTAGTACCAGAATGCTTTTTTTGGGTCTAAAATTAAACTCAGTGGCTTGTTGTTTGTTACTAAGATAAACTTCCTACCATACAAGTATTGGTGAAATCGCTTCAGACCAAATATTATGGCAAGTCCTTCTTTTTCCAGTTGTGCATAATTACGTTCACAAGCAATCAAAGAGCAGGAGACATAAGCCACAGGTTATTCTCCTTTTTCTGTGACCTGCAACAATACCACACGTAAACCTACTGGTGAAGCATCAACTGCGAGAGTCACGTCTTTCTCTGGATCATAGTGGACAAGAACATCATCAGTTGAGGTTAGCAGTTCTTTCAAACGATTGAAACCATTACTTGTTCTTTATTTCAGCACCATTTCTTATCTTTTTTTAACAATTGGTTAACAGCAGGTTGCCCAGCGTTGACATGTTTGGAAGGTGCTTCCGATAACAGTTATCCAAATCCAAGAATGAGTGAATTCTGCTCTATTTAATAGGTAGGGTGCTCTGCAGATGGCTTTGGTACCAGTCGTATCCATTTAGATTCCTTCACTATTAATTGTAAAACCCAAATATGCTACTAAAGGTATCATAAATACATATTTGTCTTGGCATAAATGGGCACTTGCTTGTTGTAGTCGGGCTAGGACCTTTCCAAATTTGAGGGATGCTCTGCGTCATCCCGGCCTGTAATAATGATGTAATCGAGGTAGCATCCCACATTTATTCTGTGAAATAATTTGTCCACAACCGCTTGAAATATTGCAGGAGAAAGCATCGATACTTTTTTAATAGACTTAAAATTGAAAGCAAGAACAAGCAATTTTGGAATCACTGCAAGGTTCAAAGATCCCTGATCAAATTATGTTCAGAATTAATGATAAGAAAGTGAGAGGTTGCTGCAAGAGACAGAGCTTGGCCTTGGCTGGAGCAATGAAGATATGCCATGGCAGTAAAATAATTCTGCAGCAAGCGAAAAAAATCAGTGATAGTGTAAAAACCAGTGAAAATGAAAGCATAGTTGTAGCAACAACATCTGGACGCGCGCGCGCACGCACGCACGCACGGAGAGACATTCAATCGTAAATGATATGGTGTGGCGGCCCGCAATGCTGGAGATCGGGCTAGCACATTGCGCGTCAGCAGACGCAGATAGAGATCGCTAAAGCGACTCCTAGGACAACGAACCAGTGGGGGTAGAAGCTGGGGCAGCATCAGACCAACAGCCCTAAAATGGCATTGGTCAAGCTGCCCAACTAACTCAGCAGAAACAGGCTGAGGAAGAAGGGCATTTATATGAATGGATGTTCCTGCCCGCTATTGTTATTCATATGGATGACTCAGTCAATCAGCAAAAATGGTGGGTACTTGAACAGTATAAAAGCAGCCTTTCCAGTCCTAATAAAGGAATGAGCTTAACCTGCCACACTGTGTGTGTGTGTGTGTGTGTGTTTCTTTGTATCGGTTGGCTACAAGTCCAAACCCTCCCAATCGAGCAGCACCATGTCCACCCCCAGGAGCGGGCCATCAACACTGACATCAATACAGGTCCTGAATGGCTTGACCGCAGGCGTAACCCAGGAGTCGCCATCTTACCGGATGTCATGTCTGACCTCATGGAAGGCTTCATGTCCACATTCTTCCTCCTCCTCGCCCACATGGTCAACATGGGGGCCACCATCTTACCAGTCAGGCCCCCGCCTCTGACAGCGATGATGATCCAGTTCTGACATCCATCATACTGAACCAAGGCAGCCCTCACCCGATTGTCCACTCGACGATGGAAATGATGGTTGATGGTATTGTATTGTGTCATTATTGGTGGTAAACTTGTCCGTGAACTACTCTTTGCAGACGATGCCGCTTTAGTTGCCCATTCAGAGCCAGCTCTTCAGCGCTTGACGTCCTGTTTTGCGGAAACTGCCAAAATGTTTGGCCTGGAAGTCAGCCTGAAGAAAACTGAGGTCCTCCATCAGCCAGCTCCCCACCATGACTACCAGCCCCCCCACATCTCCATCGGGCACACAAAACTCAAAACGGTCAACCAGTTTACCTATCTCGGCTGCACCATTTCATCAGATGCAAGGATCGACAATGAGATAGACAACAGACTCGCCAAGGCAAATAGCGCCTTTGGAAGACTACACAAGAGTCTGGAAAAACAACCAACTGAAAAACCTCACAAAGATAAGCGTATACAGAGCCGTTGTCATACCCACACTCCTGTTCGGCTCCGAATCATGGGTCCTCTACCGGCATCACCTACGGCTCCTAGAACGCTTCCACCAGCGTTGTCTCTGCTCTATCCTCAACATCCATTGGAGCGCTTTCATCCCTAACGTCGAAGTACTCGAGATGGCAGAGGTCGACAGCATCGAGTCCACGCTGCTGAAGATCCAGCTGCGCTGGATGGGTCACGTCTCCAGAATGGAGGACCATCGCCTTCCCAAGATCGTGTTATATGGCGAGCTCTCCACTGGCCACCGTGACAGAGGTGCACCAAAGAAAAGGTACAAGGACTGCCTAAAGAAATCTCTTGGTGCCTGCCACATTGACCACCGCCAGTGGGCTGATAACGCCTCAAACCGTGCATCTTGGCGCCTCACAGTTTGGCGGGCAGCAACCTCCTTTGAAGAAGACCGCAGAGCCTACCTCACTGACAAAAGGCAAAGGAGGAAAAACCCAACACCCAACCCCAACCAACCAATTTTGCCCTGCAGCCGCTGCAACCGTGTCTGCCTGTCCCGCATCGGACTTGTCAGCCACAAACGAGCCTGCAGCTGACGTGGACTTTTACCCCCTCCATAAATCTTCGTCCGCGAAGCCAAGCCAAAGAAAGAAGGCAGCTGTTGTTAGTGCTGTTCTACACCTGCTGTAATCGCACTACAGCTTCTGTATTTATAGTGGTGTACTGTGCAAGGTTGGTTAGTAGGGAGTATACGGAAAGCTGCAAGTTCTCCCCCCTTCCCAGTAATGTAAATACATTTATCTTGTTCAGTAAAGCATTGGTTGTGGTTCACTGCATCTACCGACTCTACTCATTACTTTAAGCACAATAATGAACATGGTGTCAGAAGTGATGCCTCACAAGAGACTAGCAAAAAGAACAAAGTAGCCAAATTTATGGTTAAATCAATGCAGGAAATGCAACTTTTGGATATATGGAGGAGGCAACACCCAAAGGAGAAGGAATACTCATATTATTCGAGTAGACATAAAACATACTCAAAGATTGACTTGTTCCTGTTGTCAGCCAATGTCCAAGGGAGTTAGGAAAACGGAATATAAAGCTAGATTGTTATCTGATCATTCACCCCTGTTATTAGCAATAGAACTGGAGGACATCCCACCAAGAACATATCGATGGAGGTTAAACTCCATGCTACTTAAAAGGCAGGAATTTAGAGAGTTTATTCAACACCAACTTAAAACATATTTTGAAATAAATACAGAATCTGTGAAAGACAAATTTATATTATGGGATGCAATGAAAGCCTTCATTAGAGGGCAGATAATAAGTTATGTAACTAAGATGAAAAAGGACTACAATCGGGAAATATAGCAGTTGGAAAGGGAGATAGTAAGTACAGAAAATGAACTAGTAAAAAGGGATGATATAACGAAAAGGAGAGAATTGGCCGACAAAAAAATAAAACACGAAACATTACAAACGTACAAGGTGGAGAAGAACATAATGAAAATAAAGCAAAAGTATTATGAACTGGGAGAAAAAACACATAAAATATAAGCCTGGCAACTTAAAACAGAACAAGCTAAAAGAACCGTATAGGCATCAAGGATAAAGGACAAACAAATGAAAAGATCAATGAAAACTTTAAGGAATTCTATGAACAATTATACCGAACTGAGAACAAAGGGAAGAAGACAAAATAGATGAGATTTTAGCTAAAATTTAACTACCGAAATTGCAAGAGGAGCAAAACAAATTGATAAAACCATTTGAAATAGAGGAAATACAGGATATATTAAAAAAAGCTGCCGAACAATAAAATGCCTGGAGAGGATGGACTCCCAATAGAATTCTATAAAACATTTAAAGAATTATTAATTCCTCCTCTCCTGGAAGTAATGAACCAGATAGAAGAAACACAAAACTTGCCAGATTCATGTAAAACAGCAATAATTTCAGTAATATCAAAGATGGGAAAAAGATCCACTAACATCAGCATTGTATAGACCAATATCTCTTCTTAATTCAGATTATAAGATAATAGCAAAACTATTAGCAAACAGATTGGCCAACTGTGTACCAAAAATAGTAAAACAAAATCAAACTGGATTTATTAAGAAAAGACGAACAATGGACAACGTCTGTAAGTTCTTTAATTTAATCCATGCAGTACAAGGAAATAAGACACCAACAGTGGCTGTTGCTTTAGACGCCGAGAAAGCCTTTGACAAGGTAGAATGGAATTATTTATTCAAAGTATTACAGAAGTTCAACCTACCAGAAAATATATTAATTGGATTAAAGCATTATATAAGGGACCATTGGCGAAGGTGACAGTAAATGGATATATATCGAACTAATTTAAATTAAGTAGGTCAATTAGGCAGGGATGTCCACTATCTCCCTCACTGTTCGCTTTAGCAAGAGAACCATTGGCAGAACTGATAAGAACAGAAAATAAAATAAAAGGGATAAAAATAAAGGAGAAAGAATATAAAATCAGTTCATTTGCAGATGACATCATAGTATACTTAACAGAACCACAAATATCAATAAAAGAACTACATAAGAAATTGAAGGTATATGAAGAAATATCAGGGTACAAGATCAACGCAAATAAAAGTGAAGCGATGTCAATGAATAATGCGGATTACACAGAGTTTAAAAAAGAATCACCATTTACATGACAAACACAAGCAATCCGATACCGAGGTATTAGATTAGATTTAGGCCACCTATACAAATTAAATTATCAGCCATTAATGAAGAAATTACAGGATGACTAGAACATTGGAAAGAATTGCCACTAACATTGATAGAGAGGGTAAATTGCATTAAAATGAATGTCTTCCCAAGGATACAATACTTATTTCAATCGTTACCAATTCCCTTAACAGAGAAATTCTTCAATGAACTAAAGAGAATATGGAACGGGGGGAAACTGAGGATAGCACTAGATAAATTAACAGAATGGTACAAACAAGGTGGTTTGCAGCTACCAAACTTTAAAAATGGTTATAAAGCAGCACAATTAAGGTATTTATCAGATTTTTATCAAACAAGGAAAAAACCAGATTGGACCAAGATAGAGCTAGATAAAATAGGGGAGAAGGTACCAGAACATATACTTTATAAGTGAGATGAAAAACTGATGCAATATAGAAGTTCACCAGTTCTGCACCATTTACTCAATATATGGAAGAAGATTCACGTTGGGTCTGCATGGAATGTAAGCCGCAATTCTTCCGGCCCAAAAAGTTGCACCTCATCAAAGCTACGCACCCCTTTGATCGGCTCAGTATCGATTTCAAGAGGGCCCTGCCCTCATCCTCATTGTCATCAATGAGTACTCCAGATTCCCTTTTGCCAACCCCTGTCCTGACATGACCACAGCCACTGTCATCAAGGCACTCCGCAGCATATTCACCCTCTTCAGGTACTTGAACTATATCCACAGTGATCGGGGGCCCTCTTTCATGAGCGATGAGCTGTGGCAGTACCCATTGGCTAAAGGCATAGCCACTAGTAGGATCACAAGCTACAACCCCAACGGGAACAGCCAGGTCGAGAGAGAAAACATCACCTTTTGGAAGGCAGTCCTTCCTGGCCCTCAAGTCAAAAGGCCTGGCAGTCCTGCCGGAGGCACTCCATGCCATCCAATCCCTCCTATGCACTGCTACCAATATGACTCCACATGAATGCATGTTTTCCTTCCCCAGGAAGTCCACGACCAGAACCACACTACCTCCCTGGCTCTCACCTCCACGACCAGTCTTGCTGCGGAAACACTCAAGAGGTCACAAGACTGATCCGTTGGTTGCAGCTCCTGCACGCCAACTTCAGTATGCCTACGTGGTGTACCATGACGGTCATGAGGACACAGTCCCAGTCCGGGACCTGGTGTGTTCTGGAGAACCCCAACCCCATTCAACCCAGATCTTACCTGCACCTCCATCACCCCCCTCAGGGACTTGGTGCAGGTTAGCAACACACCTCAGGACCCCATGCCACATGCCTTGGAGCTGCTCTGAACACCATGACTACCCCCACATGAAACCAAGTCCCATCCCCTGCAGAGACTTCCCTCCTTCCCCAGCCTCAGGAAACATGACAGGCAATGGAACCACCCAGTACACCACCAGCAGAACTGCACAGATCACAGAGACAGAGGAGACCACTCGACCGGCTTTGCCTCTAGAATTTTAGCCTACCCGGGTTTTTGTTTTAAAAAGGGGGTGAATGTTATGATGTGTATGGGTAGCTGGCCCGCCCACTGATGACTTGCTCCCTAATAACTCCTCCCCTTGTGACCTGGCCATAAAGATCGATCTCCCTACCCCTGTCTTTCATTCGAGCACATTGAATCAGGCCATCTACAATTTAAAGTGTATTAAAGCCTATCATTTCTCACTCACTGTCTTTGGAGTTATTGATAGAGCGTATCAATGATAGCACAAAATACTGTACATTTAATAGACCATTTGACCAATACTCCTGTTTAAGGATGCCTTTTGGAATTTCCTCAGCTCCAGAAGTGTTCCACAGGACAATGAAGCCCATCATAGAAGGCATAAATGGGTATGTGTGTACATGGTTGACATGATCCTATGGGGATCCACACAGGAACAACACAATGAGAAGCTCATCAAAGTGCCACATCACATCCAGATGTACGGATTAAAGTTAAACTGAGAAAAATCTCAATTTGGTGTGAAAGAAATCACCTTTCTGGGAGATAAACTGTCAGAGGCAGAGGTAGAGCCAGACAAGAGCAAGGTGAAAGCAGTCTAGAGATGCCCAGACCCACTGACAAAAAAAGTGCTGGGAATTATCAATTTCATTGGTAAATTTATACCAAACCTGTCTTCCAAAACAATATACCTAAGGAAGTTGTTACAGAACAAATGTGAATTCAAGTGGACAGACATTGGGGTGAAACTTTAAATTGAAAGAATACTGTATTAATATGTCATGTGAGTTTAAACATCTTAAGGAAAGGGGATTTAGTGATAGAGTGTACCACCAGGAGGAGTCAGAGACTGAATGTTGCATCTTGGGAATGCTGTGGCATCTTGGGTAGATTTAAGATGGAAGCCTTCAGATGTACATTTGGTTCTTAGTGCTGTTTGCTTAGTTAATAAATCTAGTTCTTTAAAAAGAACCCACTTCTTTATTGTAATAAAAGAAACATTGCACAATGTTCAGAGTGAAAAAGTTCATTTTTATCCCTGTCGCCAATCAGTTATGTCTTCTAGGCTTAGAAATACACTTGCATATGAAGACATTGTACCTTATTTATTCTTTATTACAAATCTAAAATGGTTTCCCACAGCATATAATATGTGTATTGACGTCATACACAGGCGCCTGCGTATATCCACAACAATAACCATTTCCTGATAAAAGTCTTTTTTTACCAGCCACCAGCAATATAGTCATTAAATATTTATCTCTATTTAACTATTTTTGAGGTTGTTACAAACTAACAACTCTCAATTTTGTTAGGGACTAAAAAGACTTCATTAGCACTAACAAAAGAACAGCAAAGGCAAAACTTCACCAGCTTATGGAAAATTCAAATTAATAGTTTTTATTGGCACTTTTTACTTATCTCTATCTTAAATCCCCACTATGCACAAATATAAGTGTGTGTGTCTGTATGAGAGAAAGTCCCAAACTCTGAAAAGTCAATTTTAAAAACTTCAGCAGGATTTTGGTTTTACTTGAAGGTCTAAAATTTTCAGTTCAAAAATAATTATGAAGCACTTTTAACTCACAATTATTTTGATAATTTGTCTTTCAGAGAGATTTTTCTTCACACAAGCATTTTCTTCTCTCAAATGAAGACTTTGGAATTTGTGTTCCAAATGATGAAACTACCCTCTTTATCTTAAAGAGACAGTCTTACTTATTTAAAGCCACATTGGACCTACAGCTGTGCCACAGTGGAACCTGCGACGGTCACAGTGACAGACAAGACCACCGGACAGGCTGAATCTGTAAGGGACTTTGAAGCTGCAACAAACACTAAACCACACCACCCCGCAGGACTAGAGCTGGTCATGACAGAAATAGGGAAAAGATTAGAAAATGTGGAAGAACGAGGAACGGCTGTAAAAATGGAAGTAAACGACTTAAGAGGAAAATTGGAAGAAAAGTGATAAAAATAATTAAAGAGACACAAGAGTTGTTAGCTCAGAAAATTGATATGTTGGAAAATTATAGTAGGCGAAACAACATAAAAATTGTGGGCCTGAAGGAAGATGAAGAAGGCACAAATATGAAGGAATTTATAAAAGAATTGATCCCGAAGGTCCTGGGAATGACGGAAATGCAGGAAGAAATGGAAATAGAAAGGGCACACAGAACACTAGGTCCGAAACCACAGATACATCGAAAACCAAAATCCGTTTTAGTAAAATTTTTGAGATATACGACGAGAAAATATACTGGAGTGGGCAAGGAATAAAATTAGAGAAGATAATAAACCATTGGAATACAAGGGTCAAAAAATATTTTTTTTTAACCCAGACGTAAGTTTTGAACTCTTAAAGAAGAGGAAGGAGTTTAATACAGCAAAATCGATCCTATGGAAAAAAGGTTATAAATTCATGTGCTTACAATATTTATCCCCAGGGAGCAAAACAGACTGTTCTCGGATCCAGAAGAAACACAAGAATTTGCAGAACACTTGCAGGGCAGAAGGAGGGATAAAAAGATGTAATAAGAATGAAGAATGGCGATAAAATATATATATATAAAGATGTAAAAATAATGTATATGTAAAGAACTAAAGAAGGAAAGGAAGGAAGGGGGAAAAAAGGGAGAACTTTGTTATATATGTAAAAAAAAGTTTTTCTGGAAGGGGGTTGGGGGGCAGAGAAAATCAGTCACTGCGAAATCAGTTGACGTTTGCGAACAGGATCGCAATCCAAATGGAAAGGGGAGTTATGGTTGCCTGGCAAGGGATAAGGGGCAACTCAGAGAGTTGGGGCATTTGGGGTTAAGGGAATATTGTATGTGGGAGCTTTTGGAGTATTTTATGTTTTAAATGGGTTGTCATACATTGAGTTTAACAAGGGAAAACTGAGAGATGAAAATGGGGAAAAGGTGGTGGTGAGGAAGCAGAAATGAGGTGTAAACAGGATACAAGATGGCCACGTTGAACTCTAGGATTATAAACATTAATGGAATACATAACCAAATTAAAAGGAAGAGGCTATTAAATTTACTGAAAAGAAAAAATAGATATAGCATTTGTACAGGAAACGCATCTAACTGAAGTGGAACATAACAAATTAAAGAGAGTCTGGGTAGGACACGTAGCGGCAGCATCATATAATTAAAAAGCTAGAGGTGTAGCTATATTAATTAATAAAATTACCAATCAAAATAGAGGAGGAAATAATAGATCCAGCAGGGAGGTATGTAATGATAAAGTGTCAGATATATTCAGAATTTTGGAATTTGCTCAATATATATGCACCTAATGAGGAGGATCAAAGGTTTATGCAGGATATTATTTTGAAGATTGTAGATACACAGGAAAATATATTGATAGGAGGGGATGCTATCCTTAATTTGGATCCAATGTTGGATAAAACTGGACAAAAGACAAGCAAAAAGAATAAAGTGGCCAAATTTATGGTTAAATCAATGCAGAAAATGAAATTGATGGATATATGGAGGAGGCAGCACCCAAGAGAGAAGGAGTACTCATATTATTCAAGTAGGCATAAAACATACTCAGGGATTGATATGTTTTTGTTGTTGGCCCATATTCAAGGGAAAGTTAGGAAAACGGAATATAAAGCTAGATTTCTATCTGATCATTCACCCCTGTTATTAGCAATAGAACTGGAGGACATCCCACCAAGAACATAGACATGGAGGTTAAACTCCATGCTACTTAAAAGGCAGGAATTTAAAGAGTTTATTTAAAGCCTAATTAAAACATATTTTGAAATAAATTCTGAATCAGTGAAAGACAAATTTATATTATGGAATGCAATGAAAGCCTTCATCAGAGGGCAGATAATAAGTTATGTAACTAAGATGAAAAAGGACTACAATCGGGAAATAGAACAGTTGGAAAGGGAGATAGTAAGTACAGAAAAAGAACTAGCAACAAGGGACGATATAACAAAGAGAAGAGAATTGGCAGACAAAAAAATAAAATACAAAACACTACAAACGTATAAGGCGGAGAAGAACATAATGAAAATAAAGCAGAAGTATTATGAGCTAGGAAAAAAAATGCACAAAATACTGGCTTGGCAACTTAAAACAGAACAAGCTAAAAAAAAAAAACGGTATTGGCATCAAGGAAAAAGGACAAACAAATTACATACAACCCAATGGAGATCCATGAAAACTTTAAGGAATTCTACGAGCAATTATACCAAACTGAGAACGAAGGGAAAGAAGACAAAATGGATGAGTTTCTAGCTAAAATTGAACTACCAAAATTGCAAGAGGAGCAAAACAAACTGATAAAACCATTTGAAACAGAGGAAGTACAGGATATATTAAAAAGGCTACCAAACAATAAAACACTAGGAGAGGATGGATTCCCAATGGAATTCTATAAAACATTTAAAGAGTTATTAATTCCTCCTCTCCTGGATCTAATGAACCAGATAGAAGAAACACAAAACTTGCCAGATTCATGTCTTTCTTTGGCTTGGCTTCGCGGACGAAGATTTATGGAGGGGTAATGTCCACGTCAGCTGCAGGCTCGTTTGTGGCTGACAAGACCAATGCGGGACAGGCAGACAAGATTGCAGCAGTTGCAAGGGAAAATTGGTTGGTTGGGGTTGGATGTTGGGTTTTTCCTCCTTTGTCTTTTGTCAGTGAGGTGGGCTCTGCGGTCTTCTTCAAAGGAGGTTGCTGCCCGCCAAACTGTGAGGTGCCAAGATGCACGGTTTGAGGCGATATCAACCCACTGGCGGTGGTCAATGTGGCAGGTACCAAGAGATTTCTTTAGGCAGTCCTTGTACCTCTTCTTTGGTGCACTTCTATCTCGGTGGCCATAGAACACGATCTTGGGAAGGCGATGGTCCTCCATTCTGGAGACGTGACCCACCCAGCACAGTTGATCTTCAGCAGCGTGGATTCGATGCTGTCGGCCTCTGCCATCTCGAGTACTTCGATGTTGGTGATGAAGTCGCTCCAATGAATGTTGAGGATGGAGCGGAGACAACGCTGGTGGAAGCGTTCTAGGAGCCCCAGATTCATGTAAGACAGCAATAATTACAGTAATACCAAAGATGGGGAAGGATCCATTAACACCAGCATCTCTACTTAATTCAGATTATAAGATAATAGCAAAATTATTAGCATACAGATTGGCCAATTGTGTACCAAAAATAGTAAAACAAGATCAAACTAGACTTATTAAGAAAAGACGAACAGCGGATAATGTCTGTAAACTTATTAATCTAATTCATGCAGTTCAAGGAAATAAGAAGCCAACAGTGGCTGTTGCTTTAGACACAGAAAAAGCCTTTGACAGAGTAGAATGGAACTATTTATTTAAAGCATTACAGAGGTTCAATCTACCAGAAAAATATATTAATTGAATTAAAGCATTATATAATGGACCGTTGGCGAAGGTAACAGTAAATGGATATGTATCGAACCAATTTAAATTAAGAAGGTCAACTAGGTAGGGATGTCCATTATCCCCTTCATTGTTCGCTTTAGCAATAGAACCTTTGGCAGAACTGATAAGAACAGAAAATAAAAGGGATAAAAATAAAGGAGAAGGAGTATAAAATGAGCTTATTTGCAGATGACATCATAGTATTCTTAACAAAACCAGAAATATCAATAAAAGAATTACATAAGAAATTGGAGTATGGAGAAATATCGGGGTACAAGATCAACGCAAATAAAAGTGAAGTGATGCCAATGAATAACGCAGATTATACAGATTTTAAAAAAGAATCACCATTTAAATGGCAAACACAAGCAATCCTATACCTAGGTATTAGGTTAGATAATACTTAAGCCACCTGTACAAACTAAATTATCAGCCACTAATAAAGAAATTGCAGGAAGACTTAGAACATTGGAAAGAATTACCGTTAACGTTGATAGGGAGGGTAAATTGCATTAAAATGAATGGCTTCCCAAGGATACAATACTTATTTCAATCATTGCCAGTTCCCTTAACAGAGAAATTCTTTAATGAACTAAAGTGAATAATAAGGAAATTCTTGTGGAAAGGGGGGGGGGGGGGGGGGGGAGAAACCGAGGATAGCATTAGATAAATTAACAGAGAGGTACAACCAAGGTGGTTTGCAGTTACCAAACTTTAAAAATTATTTATAGAGTAGCACAATTAAGGTATTTATCGGATTTTTACCAGACAAGGGAAAAGCCAGACTGGACTAAGATAGAACTAGATAAAATAGGGGAGAAGGTACCGGAACATATACTTTATAAGTGGGATGAAAAACTGGTGCAATATAAAAGCTCACCAGTATTGCATCATTTACTTAATATATGGAAGAAGATCCACTTAGAAAGGTAAAAAAATGAATTACCAAATACCAAAATTGTTATTGACACAAAACCCACTAATCCCTTTTATAACAGATAACCTTTCCTTTAGAGAATGGGAGAGAAAAGGAATCAAAAGAATAGAAAATTGTTTTTTGGGAAATAATTTATTAACATTTGAACAGTTGAAGTACAAATATGGAATAACTCATGGCACAATGTTTGCATATCATCAAGTGAAAGCTTATTTAAAGGATAAATTGGGAAACAGACTGAAATTACCAGAAGGAAGCAGCTTTGAATATGTGATTACAGACACAATGATAATTGACAGATTTATAACAAACAAGGAAAATGATGAAATAAGCTATAAACCTAAACAAAAGTGGGAAAAGGATTTAAACATAAAGATAAAAAATGAAACAAGGGAAAAGTTATGTTCTGGAACTATGAAGAATACAATAAACACAAGGTTACGCATGATACAGTATAATTGGTCACACAGGTTATATATCACGCCTCAAAAATTAAATAAATGGGATCCAACATTATCAGATAGATGTTTTCGCTGCAAGAAAGAAATGGGAACAATAGTACATGCAATTTGGGCATGTAAGAAAGTGAAAATGTTTTGAGAAAATCTAAATCAGATATTAAATAAAATCACAAAAAATAACATACCAAAAAATCCAGAGATATTTCTTCTAAGTAATCTAAGAAGTAAAGAATTAGGCCTCAAATTGGATAAAGCGCAAAAAAGATTTCTTATAATAGCCTTGCAGTAGCAAAAAAATGTACAATGTCAACTTGGAAAATGGAAGAGAACCTGAGAATAAAGCAATGGTACATGGAAATGAAAAAATGTATGTATTCCATTGGAAAAAATAACATATAATTTAAAAAATAAAGCCACATTATTTGAACAAATTTGGGAACCATACATGGAACATAAGAGAGAGGGCTTGCCTCAGACCTCCACCACCTAAAATGATAAGACAAAACAACTTGATCCAGTATGTAAAAGTAGATGACACATTTTTCTTGATTATTTTTCATTGTGTGATGACATTGTTTAATGGTTTTATTGTATTGGATATGTTGAATATTTATTGGTTTTGGAGGGAGGTGGGGAGGGAGGGTAGGGGAGGAAAAAAAGGGAGAAAATGCCACTGTGTATATTTAATGAGAAACATTTGTATATATTTTGGTTGATATGGTTCACAGTGTGAAAAATAAAAAAATATTTTTAAAAACGAGAAAGTAGGTCCCATCCTCCATTTTTCTTGGCTAATTGCAATGTTTTGAGACAAACTCTAGGCCTTTTACCTTACCATATATGTCTTGATTAGACCTTATCCCATTCGTTGAATCAATTTTGGTTAATCACTATTTGGTAGGGTCTAAAAAAGATATAATCGTCTGGGAAATAAATTCATTTTAATGGATTCAATCCTTGAACTAAGATTAAAAAAAGAATTAGATTCCATCTTCTAATATCTTTCCTTAATTTTTTTTAATATATAGGCAAATAATTGCATTCCAATAATTTTGCCAAATTAATTTCAAATGTTCACTCCAATCTGTGGGGAAAAAATGTCTTATCTCAATCCATGCGCCCAACCCCTTTTTCTGAAACCATGTCTGCCTATTGACACCCCAGGCAAGGAAACATCAATAACCTGCAACTATTCTGCTAAACCCAGCGAAAACATTATATATTTCAGTAAGATCATCTCTCAGTCTTTCAAATTCAAGAGAATACTGACCTTAGAGAAACACTGAAACAGCTAGAACTTTGAACAAGCATCGAGCTGTGGAAGAACTCTGCATCAATGGATGGAAATGGCAAGTCAGTATTTTGAGCCAGGACTGAAATTAGAAGGCATGAACATTGATCTTCCTGATCTGATGTGACCCTCATCTCAATCTTGTTCCATTTCTTTTTTCCCGACTCAGTTTTCTTTTCAACCTTCCCCCAATCACCCAGTGGTCTCTCCTCCTCTACCACTAATACCCTATTGCATCTTATTCCTTTCCTAGCTTCTTCCCCACCCACCTTCATTCTCCTTGCTATCATCCCTTCTTACTTCACTTTCAATGAAGGTTCCAGAACATTGAATGATAATTTCTACCAATGGATGCTGAAGGGCCTACCAAGTTCCTCCAACTTCTCAAGAGTTATATATCTTGTCTGCTTAGATGAACTGGCTATCCCAGTAATCATTCTGTGAATCCTCACTGCACCCCAACAATCAGAAATAAATCCTTTCTTGGGCAGTGAGATAAGAGAGGTACACAATATTTCAAATGCAGTCTCAGCCAGGTCTTATATCATTGGAGTGGAATATTTGTAGTTCTCTACCATCCTTTTTGGTCTTTATTGCAAAAGGATGCAAATACTAGCAGGTCATGCAGTTGATTTAACTTCCATTGCAAAATGCATACATCTAGAAATCAGCTTACAAGTTTACATTCAAGACACATTCACAATCTCAAGGCTTCTGACCACCACAGTTGGAATTATATAATGAAGACAAATGTGGAACACAAAATCCTGCAGGATATTAAAATGTTACAGTGCTCCATTACCAGAATGAGGGGGCAAAAAAATATAATATTCTGAGGTTTTTTAAAAAACATTCTTAGGGTTTGATCAGGTCACCACCCTACAGGAAGGACATGTAAACACTGGAGGAAGTTCACCAGTGTTTTGACTGGATCAGAGAATTGCAGTTATGGAGAGAGATTGGATAGGCTGGGTTTCTGCTCCCTAGAAGAAAGGAGGCCAGGGGGTTAATGGAAACAATGAGAGATATAGACAGGGTAGATAGTCAAAATATCTTCCCTGTGCTAGTGGCATTAAAATCAAGGCACAGGTTCAAGGTGAGAGACATTCTCCCTCACCCCATCACCACAGATGGTGGATATGGAACTACAACATAGTACAGGTGTAATACCTGCACCCACACCTCCTCCCTCACCACGGTTCGAAGTCCCAAACAGACATTTCAGGTGAAGCAACACTTCACCGGTATATCCAAATAACTCATTTACTGCATCCGGCGCACCCTCTGTGGCCTTCCCTACATTGGAGAGACTGGTCGCAGATTAGATCGCTTCACCCAGCACCTCCTCTCTGTCTGTAACAAAAGTGACCTCCCCGTAGCCAACCATTTCAATTCTGAGTCACACTCTCAAGTTCACATGTCTGTCCATGGCCTTTCACACTATTCCACCCTGACCACCCGCAGATTGGAGGAGCAACACCTCATTTTTCATCTGGGCACTCTCAACCCCAGGGCATGAACATGGAGTTCACTGCATTTCACTAATCAGCATGCCCTTCCCCCCCCTCTTTACTAGTCCTTCCAGTTCCTCCTACTTCCTTTCTCTCTTCACCTAGCCTAGACCTCTCCCCCCTCCACCTATCATCTCCCACCCTCACCACCCCTCCCATCTATCATGTCCCCCCACACCTTGATGAAGGGTTCAAGCCCGAAACGTTGATACATCTTTACCTTTGCTACATAAAGGCACTGTTTGACCTGCTGAGTTTGTGTTTTTTTTCCACAACACAGTACAGGCCATTTGGCCCATCGGGTTGTGCTGACCTAATAACCTCCTCTAACAATTGCCTAGCTCGACACTCCTTCCTATGCAAGTCTCCGTTTTTCTCAGTTCCATGTGCCTATGTAGTATCTAGTAATATCTACCTGAAGTCTGAAACTCCCTGCCAGAGGAGATGGAGACATCAGATACAATCACTATATGAGTCATTTGGCCAGCCACTTAAACAGGCAAGCCATATGCGAGCCAGCAGGATTAATGTAGATCAGTAAAAGCGTCGGCTAGTCGTCGTGAGCCGCATCTGTTGGACGTCTCCAATACTCTTCATTGGACGCTTGTTTGGTTCAATTAACGCCGGGGCCAGTTATTTAATATTTAACCAACTCTTTTCAGATTGCAATCCCGCCGACCAGATACGGGGGGGGGAGGCCGGCGTTGCCAAGTGTAATCACCTTTCACCGCCGGCCACGACTCTCCGCCGACCCCACCGACTCATTCGGCAGCTAACGGGACCCTGCCCCAAGCCCCCGACCCCCGTCCCGTGGGACACATTGTGAAGAGAACGATCCGCCTGGAACGTGTCGTCCCCGATGTTGCATTTCTGACCGGTCCCGTTCGCTCACCCGACAAACACCGACGGTGTTTCCAGCATCTCCTATTTCTCCCGCGAATTAATGACCCACAAGCGGGAAGAAGCAACAAGGTTGGAGCCAATGTCTTCAAACATCTCTCCCCTCTCGCTGTCTGATTCACCCATGGTGGAAATATCATTGGGGTTAAAAACTGACAATGACGATTAAACACATTTTCCGCATAAGAGGAAAAATAACGGAATAGAGAAAAAAAAGAATCAAAACGCAGAGAAAAAGCGACTCCGGCTTTTTTTTTGTTTGGAGAGTCATTGCCCGCTGCCCCACCGACCCGCCGGGGTTCCCCGCCACCACGCTGTTCCGAGAGCCGGCGGCTTCCCTTCACTGGACAACCCTGACACCAACCTCCCCCCCTGGAGAAACAATCCAGCCCACTGACCGTTCACATCGCTCCGGGACTGCCGCTCTTCCTTCCACGTGGCGCGGCTGAACTTCCCTCGATTTCCCGTAGATGAAACGAATCAGCCGGACACTGGTCTGAAAGGGGCGCCCACACACGAGTCCGTCAGAACGATCCTTTCGCTTGAGCCGGGACTGCTGGGGTGACTCTTTGGGGCACGTTGAAAGCAGGCAGAGTGGCTGCCGTTCAAAACTTCGCTGCTGTCCTCCAGTTTCAGAGCAGAGCCTAAACCACACGACTTCGCACCTCTAAAACGTGCGATTCTTCTCACACGCAGTCATCAAAAAAAAAAGACAGGCTGCTGAGATCTAACTTTCTAATACAACGCGTGTGAAATTGAAACCTGCTTTCCGAGCAGGGAAGAAGTGTTTTGGTTCCTAAGTAATGCGGAGCGTGGGATATTTCAAGCCCCCCCCCCCCATTAGAAAGTGTACATTAGCAGCCGATTAGCCCTATGGTTCTGCCTTGCTATGCTAGCCCACCCTTGGTGTTGCACCTGGAGTCAAGCTCCACTAAGATATTTCTCCCTCTGGCGTACTGGTATTCACCGTCCCCCTACCTCTTTTGTACCTATCCACTCTAAAAGTTACACGTTTGAAAGATATAAAAGTGGAGATTTTAAAAAAAGCTGAAACAAAGAAAAACATGCCAGCTTTAGAAATTACTCCCGTGAGACCCCTTAACATCATTTTGTTGCAGCAAATTGCGATCAATGGTTACACTTTGGTTGTCCAAGGTGACTTCAGTAGAACTGAAGACCCTCCTCCCAGGAATGATTTTGGCAAATCTCTTCATCCTCTTCAATGAATCTCTCATGCAGTGCAGTGTCTCGAATGGGTCAGGGTATCCGAGATGTGATTGGACCCGTGTTTTCCTTACATTCATCGTGCCTTCCTTGCTCTGGCAAGATACCACCTCCTTTTTCCAGAATTAATTCCTAATGCATTTTTCACAAACAAAACAGAAAAATTGCAGTTCTTGGTTTAAAGTATTTGGCTTTGATTAATAATAATACTTGTAGAATACCATCAAGGTTGTGGAAATTAACTATCCCACAAAGTTTTAACTTGGCTTTTAGAATTTAGTAGGTCATGGAAGGGAGTTCAAGAGAGAAAAAGGCACTTCTTAGTTTGAAATTCCATGATATTACAGAATCCCGAATCTGGATGAATACTGTGTTTAGAAAAATCTTAGTTGATTGCATTAAAATTAACACCCACTGCTCAATGAAAAATTAAAATTGTACACAAATTTTGTTTTTCAGACGTGACTGAAGTTTTCAAAGAATTATGTCTGGCAGTTTAAAACAATTATCCTTGTGAAAGGAAACAAAATTAACTTCACTCATAATAAACATAGTGAAACTTGTATTCAGATTGAAATATTTTCTCTGCAACTTGAAGACAAACACATGAAATAACAAGTGAATTTCTCTTCAAGGCATTTATAGTGTGATTTACGTGTGTGCTCAAAATGACTTTTGGAATGACCATTTTCAGCAGATGGACAAGTGGAAAGAAATGCAGAAAGGTTTGTGGATGGAATTCCAAATCTTTTCCATGTGGCACCTTCAAGCACAGCAGCTGATAAGGAGTGATGATGATGGATTTGGCCAAGAGGTATGAATCCGGAGAGGGGAGATATCCTAGACAGTTATATGATTGGAGATAATTGAGATATGGAGGTGAGAGACTATGGAAGGAGTTGAAAGCAGGTTCAGAATTCTAAAAAGGAGGCAATTTCTTGACCATGAGCACAAAGGAGGTCGTTTGGTCAGAGTCTGAAGTTTTGGATTACCTCATGTTTCTAGAGTATAGAAAGGGGAAGCCAGTTACAGCAATTGAAATCATCTAACATTTAAAGGGTTTGCATAAAAGTTTCAGAAGCAGTTGAGGAAAACATGAGCAGTGCTGTGAAGGTGTCTGAGTGATGATGTTGAATTATGTTTCATCACTCAGCTTATTATCAAATATGATTTCATGAGTAGCTTTGTTCACATTCAGGTATATGAGGCAAAAAAGAGAAAGAAAGATGATGGTTTTGCTAAGGAAAGCTGGAGGAATTTTGTTCTCATCTGGGACTGAATTTTGGACAAGTACTCTGTCAGCACATTGGTGACAAATAGAAGGGGATCAAAGATAGTTCTTTGGGTTACTGAAGGTATATTAGAATGGAAGGTACACAAACTGGAACTGTTCAGCTGTTTGGGCAAAATGGAGTTAACATTTCAGATTGCTGAACTATCACTGGAACAGGTCATCGAGTCTGCTTTCCTCTCACAAATCTTGCCAAACTTGTTGTGTATTACCAGCATTTTCTTTTTATTTCACATTTTGCTTTTGAAGCTATCATTGGGATTTATTTAGTCTAACTGGAAAGGTCAAAAATGGTACATGCTCCCATGCACGTAGATGATAGTGGAAAGCATTGGAGGAGGGTGGTGTAGTCAACTTGAGAAAGCTTGTGGCAGGTAAAGCAAGACCATTCCCAAGAATGAAGCCAGCAAGGTATAGTCCTATCAGATAGATAAATAAAGGAGTAGTAATAATTTCAATTCCATGATGTGTCATTAAAGGAGAATACAGTGAAGTTCCAGTAATGCACTACTCAACGATACAGAAATCCCAATGGATAAGCATCAGGCTCACAAGGATTCTGTTCTCATGGTCCATTAAAACTCACTAGGTTTTGTTTCCTGCACTCTCTGCAAAAATTATTACACTACTATGTAACATCTTTAAAAAGCCTCCGTGAAGTAGAGAGTAAGATTATTGTCCTGGCACCTCCCAACCACATTATCAATCTCCATCCTGTATTTTGACTCATCATTTCCAGATATTTGGCCAACAAATATTTGGCTACAATATTATAATATTAATATTATAATTACAATATTTGGCTACGCAGTCATGGGTATACAATTAATCGAGTAGAGAACTAAGCACAAAGTCTTGGGGTGCCTCTGTGTTGATGATCAGTGAGGAGATGGTGATGTTGCCAAGCTGCACTGATTGGGGACTGTCAGTGAGAACCATAGAATGCTACAGCATAGAAAATAGGCCATTCAGTCCTCTAGTCTGTGCCAACCACCATCTCTCTAGTCCCATTGACCTGCTTCCATACCATAACTCTCCAGTCCTCTCCCATCCACTTATCTATCCAATTCATTGTTAAAACACAAGATTGAGCCTGCATTCACCACATCAGATGGCAACTCATTCCACACTCCCACCACTCTCTGAGTGAACTTCCCCCTAAACCTTTCCCCTTTCACCTTAAAATTATGACCTCTTGTATTTATCTTCCCCAAATCTGTTGAAAAATTTTATTTGCATCCACTCTTGTAGATCTTTATCAAATCTATCAAATCTCCCCTCATTCTTCTTTGCTCCAAGGAATAGTCCTTTTATCTTTTTAAAAATATTTTTATTGATTTTAGCATATTAGCTTATATACAAAGTTTTAGAAAAGAAAGCAGATAACAAATCATTTGTATACATGTAAGTGCACAAAAAAAAATAGATTGAGCTAGGTTGAGAATTCCTTAATAAACATAAGAAACAATCATTTGAATTGATCTATAAAACCATGTTAAACCCATTTACTGAATTAAGGAATAAAGTCCTAACCTGTTTAATCCTTTCCTGAAGACTCCTGAAGACCCTGCAACATTGTAGTAAACCTTCTCTGCAATCTTTCAGTCTTATTGATATCCTTCCTGTAGTTAGGCACCCAAAACTGTGCACAATATTCCAAATTTGGCCTCACCAATGTTTTAAACAACTTCAACATCACATTCCAACTCCTAGATTCAATACTAAGATGCCAAAGGCTTTCTTTACAACCCTCTCCACATGAGACGCCACCTTCAGGGAATAATGTATCAGTATCTCTCTGCTCCTCTGCACTCCTCAGTGCCCTGTCATTACTGTGTATGTCCTACCTTGGTTTGCCCTTCCAAAATGCACCACTTACATTAAACTCCCTCTGCCATTTTTTGGCCCATTCTCCTAGATGGTCAAGGATCCAGAAGAACGGACAAAGTCCCAGGTCTTTTAGTTTGGACGTGGGTTTTGCAGGTATGATGGTGTTGAACGCCAAGCTGTAGTTAATGAACCACAGCCTGACATAGATGTTCCTGTGGTCTTAGTGATCTAACACAGTGGAGGGCCTGCGTGATGGCATCTGCTTCTGTTCTTTTTGATGGTAGATGAAAAGAAATTGGCCCAGCTCCATCTTGAGAAACGATTTGTTACCAACCTCTCAAAACACTTCATCATGGTAGAGTTCCATGCCACTCACTAACTGATCGTCATTGAGGCAGCTCACCTTTCTCTTCATAGGCACTGGAATGATGGATCCTCTTTGGAGGCAGGTGGGCCTGATTGATGCCCTTTGGAGCGATGGAGCAGGAGGTTGAAAATGTCTGCAAAAATTCCAGCTTGTTGGTTCACATTGGTATTAAGGAAATGGCTAAGTACACCATCTGGGCTAGATGCTTTGCATTCTATTGCAGATAGCTATGTGAGGCACTGTCTCAGGAAGGCAGCCAACATCAAAAGGTTTTCTATCACACTGGTCACAACCTTTTCTCACTGCTACATTTGGGCAGAAGGTGCAGAAGGCTGAAATCCATCACCTCTAGGTTAACATAGAATATTACAGCACAACACAGACTCTTCGTACATATAAATCTACTCAAAAATTAAATCATCCCTACATCACACACATCACCCTTTATTTTTCTAGCATTCACGTGCCCATCTAAGAATCCTTTAAATGTCCCTATTGTATCAGCCTCCATCACCATCCCTGCCTATGCATTCCTGGCATCCACTATTGTCTGTGTAAAAACCTTACCCCCTGATATCTCCCCTTAACAGATGTCCTCTGGTGTTTGTTAGTCTTGCCCTGAGAAAAAGGTGCTGGCTATCCATCATATCTATGCCTCTCATAATCTTGTAAACCTCTATTAAGTCAACTCTCATCCTTCTTTGTTCCAAAGAGAAAAGCTCTACCTCTGGTAATCTTGACTCATAAGGCAATTCTTCAATCCAGGTTCAAGAACAGTTTCTTTCCAACGGCTATCAGACTCCTGAACCTCCCCTTGTTACATTAATCGTTCACTGCTCCGACAGCATGAAAAGACAGTGCACTATTGCAAGTCATTTAAAAAATATTTATTATCTATCTTATATATTTATTGTCTCTTTTAATTCAATTGATTTGCTAATATAGTTTTTTTTCTGACAAGTATCTGGCTGTTCAATATGTATAACAATAAACTCATTATCAATTAAAAGCCATTGGATATTAATATGAATCGCAATAATTGTTTGGAAAATTCCAGTGATGCCAGATTATCAGTAGAGGAGAAAGGAGAGTGCAGCAAGCTCCTCGGAGACCAGTTAAGTAGTGACCTATCCTGGACACAAATTATCCCTCACTTGTCAAGAAGGTGCAACAATGACTGCACTTCCTGAGAAGTTGGAGGTGGGCAAGACTACTAGTCACCATCTTGTCAACTTTCTACAGGAGCTCTATTGAGAGGGTCCTAGCCGGTTGCATCATAGTATGGTATGGTTGCTGTAGGGCATCAGATTGGAGGTGAATCCACAAGACACAGAGCAGCAGAGAGGATCTCTGGGGACTCCTTTCTCCCCCCTTCCATCCCACTCCATCAATGGGATTTGCCAGGATCGATGTCTAAAGAGGGATCTCAAAATTAGTGAGGACCCCCTACCACCCCACACCCAGCATCTGTCAGCTACTTCCGTTGGGGGAAGAGATACAGAAATATCAGAGCTAGAACCACCAGGCTAAGAAAAAGCTTCTTCCCACAGGCAGTGGGACTACTGAACAACTCATGTACTGCTCAGACAAACCTTCTGAGACTCTATCATTTATTTAGCAATAATATTTATTTGTTTTAATATTTGTATATTAAAAAACTGTGCATATGCATCATTTGTCTATATGTGTGTTATGTCTGTATGTGTGTTTGCAGTGTATTGCACAGAGGACTGGAGAACACTGTTTTGTTGAGTTATACTTGTACATTCAGATGATAAATAAACTTGAACTTTATTATCAAGACCATTTGGAAAAATATGTTCACCAAATCAGAGAGTAAAATATCAGGTGTGACCAAAATGAAAGTAATAAGGAGGTTCTTAAAGGAAGCATTAGTATTTCCAACAAATTCCACATTTGTTTTTATAAATTAAAAAAAAAATGGCAGCCACTAAAATGTTGAATGGATGTCTGGTCCATGAGGCAAATCATTGAAATATGATTAGAATTTTACCCCTCGATTTTGGGGTATCAGTAATTTTGTGGCTGAGTTCTGTGGCCACAAAATCAAAAGGGCTGGAAATCAATGGAAATTTGAGAAAAATGCATTGGGGACTTTCCTAGCTGCATATGAGAAACTGAGAACTGTCTTAAAGATCTGTTTTTATTGAAAGATATAGTCATCAGGTGTGACAAATATTTCTGATTTATTCATCAGCTGAAGTTGAAATAGGTTGAGTTTGAAATTGGAAAAGATCCCCAGAGCTACTTTTAATAGAGTCAGACATTGAGAACCTCCCCTCCAATTCTATACAGGACCTATTCCAAAGTTGCTGTGCTCCTTGAGTTTCTTCCTGCAATGTTGAATCCAAGTACTTCCTGATTCTATTTCTCCACTCACTGGATCCCATCCAATATCATCAGATCCTGCAAAGTTTTTTTTCCCCATTGAAGTACCCTCAATGCAGCTCACCCTATTTAAGATCTCACCAACACATTCCTCCAGCAAGAATTTTGAATCTTCCAGCTAACTCACACTTCATTAAAACTTAATGATCAGGTCCACTGACTGAAGGTAACATTGATTTTGTTGTGGGGGGAGGGTAACTGAGGGAGAGGGACACGGGCATCATCACCTTTATTGGGGAATTCCAGGTGGAGGCGTCGGGCCAGCCATACACAGAGATACAGTACAAATGGCATAACAGTATCACAGTGGTATCACCACTTTCACACCCTCTTTTAAAAAATGTCCAGTGGGGTGGAGTGGGTTTAGTGTCCATTACAAAGCAAATGAAGGGTGGAGTTGAGGAGAGTACCTTGATCTGTCTTATGTTTGCCTCAAGAGGTCTTGTGGTGCATAAATGCAGCTCTCCAGCTACTGAAACAGATGCAAGAAGTATATAACAAACAAGCAAGGCAGAATAACATCACTATAGCTTCCATTTAATTTTCCTGGGTCTCTGCAGAACAGCATCCAAAGCAAGTGTACAGCATCTGCAAACTAGCAGGTGGTAAGTGTACATAGATGCAATCAATCATCAGTTTCAACATGTTGAACTCAGCATTTTTGCAAAAAGTGCTTCAGGTTGCTGTATTTGAACAGTTGTACTTGGAGGTTCAAGAGCTATTGATAGCAAACATTGCAAATCTGCAGACAGGATAAATCCCTTGGATCATTCCTTTGCCAGACGATTGTTTGTTCAAATGTGAATGATCTTATCCTGGCTAGCTTCAGATCAGATTACACAGAAGGCACTGAGCATTGTGGACCTCATATCCGTTGGGTTTGTAAAAGGTGGAGAAGTTACATCAAAATTCAGTTATTGATCAAAAATACAACTTAGCAGATCAGGTAGAATCTATGGGGAAAAAATGGAGTTAACATTACATAACCTTTCAATAATGCCAAAAAACTGGAGCTACTTTACTACAGGGTTTTATTACCACAAAACTGACACATTCTCCTGTTGCTGGCTCGATTCCAGGATGGTACTGAGGGAGTGACACGAGCATCATCGCCTTTATTGGGGAATTCCAGGTGGAGGAGACACAGGGAGGAGGCAGGCCAGCCATACACAGAGATACAGTATGAATGGCATAACAGCATCACATTCACCCCCTCATTTAAAAAAAAACATCCGGTGGGTTTAGTGTCCATTACAAGTTCAGCTGGTCTGGTGGTCTTCTGTGGTCTTCTTTCTTCTGTGGTGGTCTTCTGATGGTCTTCTGTGTCTCAGGGACTGCTGTGGTGCAGCTTCAGGATCCTGATCGATTTGGGACAGATCGTTAGTGGGCATACTGGATGACTGGGGAGGGTCAGGTGGGGCAGGGGACAGGGCAGGGCAGGATGCTGGGGTTCAGCTATGGTGGTTGGACCAGCTAGTGTAGGGGTCAGGGTAGAGTGCCCAGGCATGTAGTGGTTAAAGGTGGTAGGTGGTCTCACTGGATTGGTGGCGGTCTTGCGTAATCATCTTTCTGATGGGGAACGAGCCAACTGAATGTTTACTGACACAACAACAGAGGTAGGGTTCTCTTGATCTTTGTCGTTCACCCTCCTAGCCTGTACATCTGGAAAATCATTGTTTGACATTTCCACCAGCTACAACATGATCCACCATCTTTCCCTTCACACACTTTTCTGCTTCCTCTGTGATTCACTGGTTCACTAATCCTTCCCTGTTTATTTCTTGTCAATCCCAGGCAATTTCCACCACAACTATAAGAGGTGAACTACCTACACCTTCTCCTGACCTCTATCCAGAGACTAAAACAGCCCTTCCAAGTGAGTTAGAGATTCACATTCAGTGCTCTTAATGTGGTCTCCTCTACATCAATGAGACCAAACATAGTCTAGCCAATTGCATTGCCAAGCACCAAAGCTCTGACTGCAAGGGCATCTGTTGCTTCCAGTTGCAAGCCATTCCAACTCCCTTCCCTGTTTCCATGTCCACAGTCTTCAACATTGCCAGGGTGAAGCCAAATGCAGACTTGAGGGAGGACACCTCAACCCAATGACAAGAATCTCCAATTTCATGCAACCCTTTCTCTCATTTAGGTCCTCACACATACACCCTTCTTTCCAACCCAGTTATTCAGTTTCTTGCCCATCTCCCACGTGATTCCATCTGCCTATCATCCAAGACTCAACCAATGAGTTCTCTATCCCCAGTCCTCTAATGTTCCCATTTACTCACCGTTCCCTTATCTGGTTTCACTCATCAGCTTCCTGTCTTTGTATAGAATCTGCAGCTCTTTCTTGTCTCTACATAACACCTCCCTTCCAGACAGACTGAACACCTTCTATGGGAAGAACAGGATGACACCAAAGAAAGGTCCACGTCTCCTTGAATAATGGGCCCCCTGCATAGCCATGGCCAAAGTGAGGAGAACCCTATCTAAGGTGAGCCCACACAAAGCAATGTGACCAGACAATATACCTTGTTGGTTACTGAAGGACTGCGCAGTCCAAATGACGAAGGTCTTCATGGACATCCTCAACAACTCATTGGAACAGTCCATTGCTCCCACAGGGTTCACAACAGCTACCATCATCCTGGTACTCAAGAAGGTGACAATAACAGGCCTCAATGGCTACCACTTTGAGGCACTGACCTCCACCATTATGAAATGCTTCAATCGTCTGGTGATAGAACACATCAAAGCAGACCTTCTAGAGATGCTGGATCCATTTAAATTCCCCTACAGATGATGTTATAGCCTTGGTGTTTCATTCCATCCTGACCCACATGGAGAATGAAGCCTCATATGCAAGGCTGCTGTTTAGCTTGGCATTTAATATAATCATTCCCTAGAGGCTGGTGGAGAAGCTATCCTCGCTAGGACTCAACACCTTTCCCTGTAATTGGATCCTGAACTTTCTAATGGAAAGACCAGAGTCTGACCAGGTCGGTAGCAGGCACACCTCAGAGTTGTGGACTCAGCCCGCTCCTGTCCACACTACTGACCCACGACTGCATTACCAGATCCAGCTCCAACAGTGTCATCAAGTTTGCAGATGACACAACAGTAGTTGCCTCATCATCAACAAGGATGATGCTACAGAGAAGAGGTGGAAAATCTCACAAAGTGGTGGGAGAGTAACAACCTGAATCTCAACATAGACAAGATGAAAGAGATGATCATGGACTTCAGGAGGACCAGGAATGACCACCTTCCACATCAACATCTCTGTAGTAGAGAGAATGGAGAGCACCAAGTTCCTCTGTCATGGACACTCAACATCTCCTCACTTGTTAGGAAGGCACAACAGTGAATGCACATCCTGCACACCCTCTTCAGACAATTATCCTGGTAAATGCACTTCCTGAGAAATCTGAAGCGGGCAAGGCTACCGGCCACCATTATGTCAACCTTCTATAGCTCTATCGAGCTTGTCCTGGCCGGCTGCATCACAGTTTGGTATGGTTGCTGCAGAGAAATAGATCAGAGGTCAATCCTCAGGACCATAGGAGAAGCAGAGAGGATCATTGGAGTCTCTCGCACACCCAACCCCTCCCCCCCCCCCCCACAAATTGGCATGATTTACCAGGATAATTGTCTGAAGAGGGTGTGCAAAATTATCCTGCACACATAATCTTTTGGCTGCTCCCGTCAGGAAAGAGATACAGGAGTATCAGAACCAGCACCACCAGTCTGAGGAACAGCTTCTTCCCACAGGCAGTGAGAATGCAGAATGACCAAAGGAACTGCTTACATTGACCATCTGAGACTGTCATTCATACAAAACACTATTTATTTATTTATATAGATAAAATACTTGCCCTGCATATGTATTATTTGTCTGTATGTGCGCTATGTCTGGTTGTGTGTCTGCATGTTTTTGAACCGAGGATCAGAAAACACTGTTTCGTTGTGTTGTACTTGTATTTCTTTTCTTTCTTTCTTTGGCTTGGCTTCACGAACGAAGATTTATGGAGGGGTAATGTCCACGGCAGCTGCAGGCTCGTTTGTGGCTGACAAGTCCGATGCGGGACAGGCAGACACGGTTGCAGCGGTTGCAAGGGAAAATTGGTTGGTTGGGGTTGGGTGTTGGGTTTTTCCTCCTTTGAGGTGGACAATGAACTTGACTTGATATCATCTCCCAGCTTCTATCATCATCTCCATTGTTCCCTCCTCCACCTGACTCTATCTGCTCATCAACCCATCTGTATTTACTATCATCTATTACATTTCCCCCCCCCCACCTCTTTATACTGGTTATCACCCTTTTTTACTTTGAATCCTGATACAGGGTCTTGACCCAAACATTGACTGCCTCTTTCCCTCCAAGCTAAGTTCCTCCAGCAATTTAATTTTGCTCCCCTATCACTTGATCATTCCACCTTACCACATACATTTATTTGATTGACCCATCTTCTCCCAAATCCCTTTCAAGATTTATTTTACTTTTTCCCATTTCTGTGGAAAGGTGATTGGTTTATAACTTAAACAGTGTTATTCTCATCACAGATGCTACCATACCTCTTGAGTACTTCCAGCATTTTTTCTTCCATTTTAGGATTGTCTGTCAGTTGAGACTACAACGTGTGGTAATACTAAAAGTATAATTGACAGCAAAATTATTCCAACTACAGAACATTAACTACTCAGTAATTTTTGATTTACTCTGGAATGTGGAGGTATTAGTGGAGCAGCCGTCACTACCCATCCCTCCTGGTCGCAAGGTATTGAAAGTTAACTCAATAAATATGAAATCTTGTGATAAGTTCAGTTTCTTGAGAGTAATTAATTAATCAGATCTTTCCCTCAGTACAGCAGCTTTTGTTATTATTATGTTTTCATATTTAACTGACATATTTCCAAATTTATTGAATTTAATGCTACAATTTGCAATTAACAAGCTTAACTAGTTCAAGCTTATAACTGCTTGGGTGCCATAACCATCAGCGTTATCACCCTTTGAATTAATAAGACAGGAGTGTAGTGGAGCTTCTAGTTTGATATTATTCTTTAAATAAGAAAAGTACAACAAAGCAAACTTAACCACATTACCATTATTGTCAGGACAGTACATTGAAGGCATAGTTGTATAGAGTTGGAAAAATGTTGAATTCTGGAAGTCAGTATTTAATGTTACAGCAGAAGAAAACAAATAATCATATCATAATCTTCAAATCAATCACTGCTTCCATTGCTTTATTTGATTGGGAGATGTTAATGTTAAATTCAAAGGATTCTTGTCCAATCTTGTGTCCGATACAGTTTTAACAAGGTACATCCACATTTAACATATTCCTGAACCATAAATTACAGTATCATCATGTTTTTTTTGTAAAGCCTGGCCACGTATTTGTGCCCTTAACCTTTGAACTGTCAGTTCTCAAATATTTCCATGTAGAAATGTTTTCTAGCAGCTCATTCCACATTATTCTGTGGAAAATAAAAGATAAATTCTTCCTTTTATTTGAGGTTTGATACTTACTTACTCAAAACCCATATATTCTACAAGTTAAATGGATCACATATATTTCACTAGTTTACAAAAATAATCTGGCTTTTAGCGTCCAGAGCAGAATTGGGTGACTGTTGAAGCAGGTGTCACTGAATAGCCACAATCTGGGGAAAATAATTCTTTATATCGGTGGAGTTTTCTTCCAGCTGCAGCAAACAATCAACAAGTTCATCTGGTAGCAGAGTTTGCTCTTCAAATACACGATCATTCACATACATTCTGTGATGTTCATTAAACACAAAGTGAACCTCTTCTTTCCTAAGCAAGTACTTTAAGTTGTCCTGCACCCTTAAATGGCCTGAGCTCAAATCAATGTTCATATTCCCATTGGTGGAAATATCGTGTATCTTGTGAAATGCTGGATTGTTGAAGCCTTTGTATTCCTTTACTTGACTATCCTCATTGTTTTGAATTGATTGGTCTCCATGATGTGACAAAGTTGGCACTCGACATATGGAGCTTTGAGGCTTGTAGCCAATGTTCTCAGCTTCCTCATTTATTTGACACTGATTAGAATTTTGAACTACTGGAGTGTCTAGTATTTGACCCTCAAAATCTCCACAGTCTATTTGTTGATTTGTTAATTTGTTGATTTCATGCAGGTCTTGTATTGAGTTTTTGTTGTTGTTTAGTAGTGAAACCTCTTGCACTTCTGTTATTGGTGGATCATTGTACATTGGATGTATTGGAGAATACAAGAAGGGAAATTCATCTTTCTTCTACAATGGAAAAAAATGTAAAGCTGTAAATATCAAGAAAATTTCAATGCCTATTCAAAGATTTGCAAACTAAAATTATTAACCCTTTGGTGTAGCCTGCTATGTGGATTAGCTCTAATTATTGGATAACTATCTGCAAATATTTTCTATTCAATGAACATAAATTCAATGTTTTCGTATAAATCATAGCTTTACACAAAATGAAGGTCTTTGCAACAAAAAAGGCTGATAATATTTGTTGATGCTGGGATCAACATACACCATGCAATATGGTGTATTATTTCCAAATACATTATTATCTCTAGGTTGTAGGTTTAAATCAATTTCAAATGGGCGTAAGACATTTCCCTATATTTTTGCTACTTACACCAGCAGCTACACCACAATGAAGCATCATACGGTGATCAGAGAGGTTCTGAGCAACTTGGTAGAAGGTGAATCTGGAAATCATTCATATGAAGTTCATTTTCAAGCAGTTCTCAGGGGTAAAGCATTGCCTAAGCATATTTAAATATATTAATGAATATTCAGTTCAGATTTCAAAAGGGCAAATCTTCTATGAAGGACCTTAATAAATTATTTGCTTATGCAATAAATATAGCAGTTAGCAGGCAATGTAATTGATACAATATATCAGGATTTCCAAACAATTTTCAATAGAATGCCACATAATAAGATAATAATTGTTTGTGAAAACAATGCCCTGAGGATAAGTGCAAGAACAGATAGGTGGCTAATTCACTGCTCATACCAGAGTAGAAAGTTGGTGTAAAATGTAACTTTCCTGATTATTTGAATGTGGGAAGTGAGATCCTAGAAGGATGAGCGGTGAATAGGGTTATTCATAATTTGAATTTATGATTTAGATTTGGAGTTAAAAACCTTTTAAATTTGGGGAGAACACCCCAGAGGCAGAAAATAGAGGAGGAATCAATACTAAAGAGGACACCAGCAAATTAAAAGAAGAGATTAATAACACAGCATATTGGGCACATTTAGTTGCCCATTCAGAGCCAGCTCTTCAGTGCTTGACGTCCTGCTTTGCGGAAACTGCCAAAATGTTTGGCCTGGAAGTCAGCCTGAAGAAAACTGAGGTCCTCCATCAGCCAGCTCCCCACCATGACTACCAGCCCCCCCACATCTCCATCGGGCACACAAAACTCAAAACGGTCAACCAGTTTACCTATCTCGGCTGCACCATTTCATCAGATGCAAGGATCGACAATGAGATAGACAACAGACTCGCCAAGGCAAATAGCGCCTTTGGAAGACTACACAAAAGAGTCTGGAAAAACAACCAACTGAAAAACCTCACAAAGATAAGTGTATACAGAGCCGTTGTCATACCCACACTCCTGTTCGGCTCCGAATCATGGGTCCTCTACCGGCACTACCTACGGCTCCTAGAACGCTTCCACCAGCGTTGTCTCCGCTCCATCCTCAACATCCATTGGAGCGCTTACACCCCTAACGTCGAAGTACTCGAGATGGCAGAGGTCGACAGCATCGAGTCCACGCTGCTGAAGATCCAGCTGCGCTGGATGGGTCACGTCTCCAGAATGGAGGACCATCGCCTTCCCAAGATCGTGTTATATGGCGAGCTCTCCACTGGCCACCGTGACAGAGGTGCACCAAAGAAAAGGTACAAGGACTGCCTAAAGAAATCTCTTGGTGCCTGCCACATTGACCACCGCCAGTGGGCTGATATCGCCTCAAACCGTGCATCTTGGCGCCTCACAGTTTGGCGGGCAGCAACCTCCTTTGAAGAAGACCGCAGAGCCCACCTCACTGACAAAAGGCAAAGGAGGAAAAACCCAACACCCAACCCCAACCAACCAATTTTCCCTTGCAACCGCTGCAATCGTGTCTGCCTGTCCCGCATCGGACTTGTCAGCCACAAACGAGCCTGCAGCTGACGTGGACTTTTTACCCCCTCCATAAATCTTCGTCCGTGAAGCCAAGCCAAAGAAGATATTGGGCACATGACCAGCAAGAGAATTGTATTGCAGGTAAGTGTGAGGGAATGATTCACAAAAGTGTAAATCAGTTTCTTGGTTCATTAAATGTATAAATGACTATTCAGCACAGATTTTTAAAAGTGAAAGTCTTTGAAAGACATGTGTCTAAGGGTTATGTTATATTATATTTATATTAATTGGAAAATAGAAAACTAATGGGGTACAAGAAGTTAGGGTTTGTGGAGCATTAGGCACATTAGGTTAATTAAGCCATAAAGTGCACACCATGAACAAAGTTTATTTGACTTTAAAATAATTAAAATGAAAGAAATTACGCAAAATATATCAAATAGTAGTTGCAGACTTGCAAAGAACTTGACTCAGATTTGATTCCATTATTATTAAAACATTTTGATGGCAAGGGAACAAAAACAATTAGAAGAATAAACCAGAATAACAAGATTGCATTAAAAAAGAATGAACAAACTGCATTTCTTTTTCCTTAAGGCTGAGAAGAGCACGGTTTGACTTTGACAGTCAGAGAGAATATCTTCACATGGGAAGACCAAAACCAATGGTGGTTACTTAGATGTAAATTAAGATATTAGTAAGAAAAAAGAATTTTACCAAAGAATGGTGAAAATGTAAAATGTATTAAACATAGAAACATAGAAGGCAGGAGCAGGAGTACGTCATTTGGCCCTTCAAGCCTGCTCCGCCATTCAGTGAGATCATGGGTGATCTTAAAATTCAGTACCCCATCCCCGCCTTCTCTCTGTAACCCCTAATTCCCTTATACTGAAGAAATATATCTAATTCCTTCTTAAATATATTCAATGAACCTGCCTCTACTTCTGTCTGTGGCAATGAATTCCACAGATTCATCACCCTCTGGGTAAAGAAATTCCTCCTCATCTCAGTTCTATTATCCTTGAACCATGGCCACGGGTTCTGGACTCCCCCACCATTGGAAACATCCCTTCTGCATCCATTCTGTCCAGTCCTGCCAGAATTTTATATGTCTCTATGAGATCCCCTCTCAATCTTCTAAATTCCAGCGAGTAATTCAAATTGCGCAATCTTTCCTCATAAGTTATTCCTGCCATTCCAGGTATCAGCCTGGTGAATCGCCTCTGCACTCCCTTCATTGCAAGAACATCCTTCCTTAGATAAGGTGACCAAAACTGCACACAATACTCCAGGTGTGGTCTCACCAAGGCTCTGTACAGCTGCAGTAAGGTATCCTTATTCCTATACTCAAATCCTCTTGATATGAAGGCCAACATACCATTTGCCTTTTTAACCGCCTGCTGTACCTGCATGCTCGGCTTCAGTGACTGGTGCACAAGAACCCCTAGGTCTCTCTGCACTTCCCCATCTCCTAATCTATTGTCATTCAAATAGTAATCTGCCCTCCGGTTTGTATTACCAAAGTGGATAACCTCACATTTATCCACATTGTAGTGCATTTGCCATGTATCTGCCCAGTCCCCCAATTTATCCAAATCACACTGGAGCTTCCTGACCCCCTCTTCTGTGCACACAACCCCTCCTAGCTTAGTGTCATCTGCAAATTTGGAGATATTATATCCAATCCCCTCATCTAGATCATTAATGTAAATTGTGAACAGCTGGGGTCCCAGTACAGATCCCTGTGGCACCCCACTAGTCACCGCCTGCCACTCAGAAAATGAGCCGTTTATCCCAACTCTCTGTCTTCTATCTGCCAGCCAGTTCTCAATCCACATCAATACCTTGCCCCCAATTCCATGAGCCTCGATTTTGCATGCCAGTCGTTTATGTGGGACTTTATCGAAGGCCTTTTGGAAATCCAGGTACACCACATCCACTGGCTCTCCCCCATCTATTTTACCTGTCACCATCTCAAAGAATTCCAATAGATTTGTCAAGCACGATTTACCTTTTGTAAATCTATGTTGACTCTGTCCGATCCCTTCTCTGCTAGTCATATGTCCGCTATTACATTCTTAATAATGGATTCCATCATTTTGCCCACCACTGATGTAAGGCTCACCGGCCTATAATTCCCCGCTTTTTCTCTACCCCCCTTTTTAAATAGTGGGGTAACATTAGCTACCCTCCAATCCATGGGTAGTGATCCTGAGTCTATCGAGTTCTGGAAAATAATTCTTAAAACATCTGGTATCTGAATGTCCACTTCCTTGAGTACCCTGGGATGTAGATTATCAGGCCCTTGGGATTTATCGGCCTTCAATTTCCCCAAGACCATGTCCTTAGAGATACTGATTTCTTTCAGCTCCTCCCTTGCATTAGTCTCTGTTTCCCAACATCCTTGGGAGGTTATTTGTATCTTCTCTTGTGAAAACAGAACTAAAGTAAGAATTTAATTGGCTTGCCATTTCCTTTTTCCCCATTATATATTCCCTTGATTCTGACTGCAAGGGACCTTCTCTGGATTTCACCAGCTGGAGTTGCTGAAGTATGTCATCAAGATGCATTTAAGGAGAAGATGACGGTGAACTGGGAAACACAGGACAAGGCTCACAGATATGGATGGGGAGAATGGGAGGAGATTCATGGTGCAGAAATACAGCCAGCCATCCTGTTATATATTGGAATGCCGAAGCTTTTGTTTTAATTTCTGCGACCCTTCACACTGTTCCTAATGCCAATTTGTCTGTTATTACTTAGAATGTTACTATAAATTCTGGAGTTCTGGATTGAGATTGTAATGTTGCTTGGCAGCAAATTGTTTTTTAGCTTATGCTTTTGGTGGATCATGCTTTCAATTTGAATTGATTGGACAAATGGCTAGTTTTTCTGCTGTAGACTTGAAGAGATTTCATGGAAGTATATTGAAGAAAATAAACTGTGAATATTTTCTGTCCATTAGTTTAAATACAGTATTTTGCACCAGAAGTTAGTAATATCTAATTTATTATCCAACTCAATTCCATCTAAGACATGCTAAGTTCAATAAATACTAGCACACATATCACTGTAAACACATTTCATCTTGTAGACAAAGTATCAATTACATCCATGTTACAGAATAATTTAGAAAATAGGTAATTTATGTTCAGTTTCTTTTCTCAACTTATTTAGCGTACTCTTTGATGTAATGGGAAGATAAACTTAACTTGTAACTCGTGTTTGCAAAACATGAGGTTTCATTTTCCCCTAAGAGAACATTATCAGTCATCCTGCCAAAAGTGTGAATAAATAATGTGAAACTTATGAGGAGGGCCAGGTGCTTACATTAAACTGCCATCTTAAGAGTTTTATGACCAACATTTCAATGCAATGCAAAAATAGTAATTGGGGGAGTTTTTTTTTATTCAGAGGAGCAAAGCAAAATATATTTGTGTCATTTTTCATCTAATGTAATAAGCATTATTGCTGTTAAATCGTGTAAGGATTGGAATTACCTGGATTCCTTGAGGCAAAAAAAGTTGGTGTAGATGCAAGAAAGTTGTTGAAATTAGATTAATAAATAATGAGATTTTAAAAATTAGGCAGGAAAAATTATACTCTTATTCCAATTCATGTTCAACAAATCCATGCATTTATCTTTGGCTTGGCTTCACGGACGAAGATTTATGGAGGGGTAATGTCCACGTCAGCTGCAGGCTCGTTTGTGGCTGACAAGTCCGATGCAGGACAGGCATTTATAAAGCATCTTTAACATCATAAAGAGGGTTGTAAATCTATGGAATTTGGTGCCACTGGTGGGTGTGTAGGCCAAGTCATTAGGTGTATTTAAAGCAGAGATTGATAGGTTCTTGATTAGCCAGGGCATCAAAGGGTATGAGGAGAGGGCTGGGCAGTTGGGCTGAGTGTGAAAATGGATCAGCTCATGATTAAATGGCAGGGCAGCCTAGATAGGCTGAATAGCTTCTTTCTACTCATGTCTTATGGTCCAAGTACTTGTTAACCTTCATTGATTCAAGTGTTTCTCAGGGCAAAGGATTGCCTGGTTACATCACAGGTAGAGCAAGTTTTGCTATTTAGTTGGCTATAAGATTAAATTTTATTGAACTAGTTATGTTGCACATTTTTCATAGCTGCTTATTGAAATGGAAGAAGTAATAATGACAATCAAGTCAAACTCTGTAAAATAAGAAAAAGAATAGATCAAATCTAGTACTGTATGTATTTGATTTTCTGATTCCTTACCCATGATGAAATATTGGCCCACTGTGAGCACGTATGCTATCTGTGATTTTTCATGCTGCTCTTGTGGCTACAATACTCCAATTAATATTAGAAATTAAATTTGATAATAAAGTTCAGATAATGGACTGTCTAAATGAGGAGACTGAATGAATTGAATGATCTTATTTTGTCAAAAAATTCTGATTGCATGATTTGTTACCAAATTAAAACATAAACTAATTTTAACTGATTCGGATTAATATGACAACTTCTTTACCATTGCATTGATCACAGAATCTAGATTTAGTCAAAATTTTAAACAAATTGAAAAAATATGGTCAGTTAGCTTATGCAAATAAGGTATGTCAATTGCTACAGAATAAGTTAATACATTTATGGAATAAAATACATCTTAAGAAGTAAGGTTAGATTGTGGGGGTTTAGGTATTAGTTTACAGTCTACAAGGGACATCACCTACGGCTCCTAGAACGCTTCCACCAGCATTGTCTCCGCTCCATCCTTAACATTCATTGGAGCGCTTTCATCCCTAACGTCGAAGTACTCGAGATGGCAGAGGTCGACAGCATCGAGTCCACGCTGCTGAAGATCCAGCTGCGCTGGGTGGGTCACGTCTCCAGAATGGAGGACCATCGCCTTCCCAAGATCGTGTTATATGGCGAGCTCTCCACTGGCCACCGTGACAGAGGTGCACCAAAGAAAAGGTACAAGGACTGCCTAAAGAAATCTCTTGGTGCCTGCCACATTGACCACCACCAGTGGGCTGATATCACCTCAAACCGTGCATCTTGGCGCCTCACAGTTCAGCGGGCAGCAACCTCCTTTGAAGAAGACCGCAGAGCCCACCTCACTGATAAAAGGCAAAGGAGGAAAAACCCAACACCCAACCCCAACCCACCAATTTTCCCCTGCAACCGCTGCAACCGTGTCTGCCTGTCCCGCATCGGACTTGTCTGCCACCAACGAGCCTGCAGCTGACGTGGACATTTTACCCCCTCCATAAATCTTTGTCCGCGAAGCCAAGCCAAAGGAGACAAGGGACATTAACATTTCACAAACAAACATCTCATTTGGAATGCAAATATCTGCATTGACTTTATAGAAACCATGAAGAGTGCTCAGGAAGACTTCACAAGTAGGTGTTAATTGGATTGATGTTGTAGAATTGAAATGGACTATTGTCTTTAAAGAAATAGCATGCTTGAACAGATGTCCAGGCTCATAAACTGATTAATCTTTTATTACTAAACTGGTGCAAGCAATTCAAATTTCTGGTTAAAGTCTACAATGTGGTTTTGCAAACAGAGAAAAAAGCCATGCCATTCTTTGGGGGGTGGGGGGAGATAGAGAGAGAGAGAGAGAGAGAGAGAGAGAGAGAGAGAGAGAGAGAGAGAGAGAGAGAGAGTCAGTCAGTTTTACTGCAGAACTTGATGTTGAAGACTGCAAGTTTTGCAGACCTTCCTCAAGACCCCACTTGAAGATAGGTTTTGAGTTCTGAGTTCAGCCTATTCTAAACCCTTGTAGTCAATTACAAGAGGCTGTGGCTGGTTTCTCCTGAAATAGGGGAGATTTTTTTTTGTGGTAATCTGGAAGAGGTTAACTTTTAGAAAGACCCACGAGGGGCAAGTATCTTCGGCAAGACACTGAAGTGTCTGATTGAAGGAGATCAGTTTGTGTGTGTCCAACGAACAACAAATATCTCTCTCTGAAACCAACAAAGACCTTCTTGAGTGGTAACAATTTAAGTTAAAACACGAGAGCCTGATGAAGATCATAAATATTAAATTCTGTGTGCAGTATGAACATTGCCTGACAACAATGAACTTGGAGAAGTGAAAATTGAATGATTGGACTGTGAATCAAAGAACTTCCCTGAACACATACACAATACATACACGAGCATTTAGAATTAGAAGGGGATTATGTTAAGTTAATAGTAACAAGTTAAATATTGATATTATTACATATAAAGAAAATTAAATAAGTAACAATTGTCTTTGTGAATTTTCTGTTGCTTGGTTTTGGACTTGTCCTGTAACACATTGTATATATTTTTAAAATCAGATTGAAAACTAAGAGCTAAGGAAGTGTTTGAATAAAGTCAGAAAAATAAATAGAAAGACGACGAAGGAAGTGGGCAACTAAAATCTCACCAATCATACACAGGGTCCTTGGGTCTTCGTGTTGATTTTCGAAAATGCTATTTAAGGGATCACATTTTATCTTGCAGACAGATCTAACTCAGAATGGAAATCCTCCGCAGATGCTCATTATTCACAGGGAATCCACTGACAGTATTTTCTTCCCTGAAAATGTATTTTTGGAGGAATGTATGGAGTGGGATCATTTCTCACATCAGTATGTTGCATCAGTGCATTACAGGAGAAGAAATTGAGGAGATTGCTGTATAAATTTCACCAAGCAATAGAGGTGCTATTTATGATTCTTGTGTGGGTACTGCATTTTGTTACCATCTTCTGAGATGTCAAACATGACAAATTTCCTGTCATGTACCTCATAGGGAACATATGGCCATACTGTACCTTGGCTGACATTATTAGATCCCCATTGGCTAACCAAGATTTGTTCCCCCCCCCCCCATCCCCGCAACTGATCCTGGTAACAACTACACCTCATAGTTGTCGCACTTCAGGAGGAAGTCAGGAAAACATGATCTAGTCCTCATCAAGGGCTCTGTAGTGGAGAGGGTAAAGAACTTGAAATTCAATATCTCCGAGGATCTGTCCTGGAGCCTGCATGTCATGCGATCATGAAAAAGACTTGCCAGCAGCTATACTTTATGAGGTGTTTGAGGAGATTCAGTATGTCACTGAAGACACTAGAAAACGTCAATAGGTGTACTGTGGAAAGGATTCTGGCTGGTTGAATCACTGTCTAGTACAGAAGTGGTAGTGCTCAGGACAAGAAAAAACTCCAGAGGATTGCTAACACGGCCTGCAATGTCACAGACACCAGACTTCACTCCATTGCAGACATCTACAAGAGGTAGTGTCTTAATAAAGCAATCTCTATCCTCAAGGACCCCCACCATTGGGAAAAAGTTACAGGAGCCTAAAGACGAGCACTCAGCTTCTTCCCCACTGCCATCAGATTCCTGAATGATCAATGAACCAAAGACATTGCCTTACTTTTGACTTTTCTTGCACGATTTTAATTTATTTTTTGTAAGGTAGTTTATATGAACGTTTGGCCTGCGATGAAAAACAATGGATTGCATGACTTGTTCTTTGACAATAAATTCTGATTTTGATTATGATTAGTTCTCCGTTTAACTTACCATTGGCGTTCTCACTTTGCGAGAACAGGATCTACGGACCCTCAATATAATTTATTACTACAGTAAAATCCTCGTTATCTAGAATTCAAGCAACAGGCAGCCTCAAGCAACCAGCAAAAAAATTACAGAAAATAGAAAGATAAAAAATACAAAATTGGCACCCCTAGCAGTCAGTTCACCAATCCACACAACACACAATCTCAAGCAACTGGAAAATTCACTTATCTGCCATCTATCAATCTTCATAGGGGCCAGATACCAGGGGTTTGACTCTATTAGGTTGTGGAAGTATAGTTTATATCTCAATGCTAAAGCTTTTGCTTTTAAAATTTAGAGACAGACAAGATGGCTGAAAACAGTTAGAATGCTGCAAATATAACCTTGCAAACATGCTGTAAAAATGGCACCCAATATTCTTTACAAGGACAAAAAAGAAGATGGCTTGCATAAGCCCAATCAAAGGTTGAGTTAAAGCAAGCATAAACATAATTAATTTTGTATTTTTCGAGATAATGCTAGACCATAACACATTCTATTTTGCTTGGGAAAGATAAATACCAAAAAGCCAGGCGTCGTGGCAGGGAAAATAATTTTTTTTAATATAGAATGATGTAATATTAAGAGTGAGGGTCATTTTTCCCCTTTCTCATTTGGAATTGTATAAATATAGAAGCACATCTCTGTATTTTTGAAGTGAGAGCTGAGACCAGAAAGGTGCCTGATTCTGACATCTCCTGATTAGTCATCTTCACTTCCTGTGTACGAATAAAGATCTGTATGCTTTAAAAAGGTGTTTTGTTGTGTGTTATATCTGCTGTTTGATTTCATTTCAGAAGCACGGGCTGACTTCCACAAGGTTACTTGTAACTACTTGTTCAGTTGCTTGTGAAGAAATTCAAGAGGACAAGTTTTAGAATTGGCTTTTTCTGACAACAGTAAAATATATCTGGATTATTTGCTGAAATTATTGCAGGAATAGCATTGAAATTCTATGCCATATATTAATTTCCTTGGCATATCAAATGCCATTTGCAGTATATAAACTCCCCTTGAGCTCCTTAGTTTCTGTATTCATGTAACAGTTGTGGAATGTTATTCCTTTAACATAAAGTACTAAGAAAATTTGTCCGCTAATACTTCACCTCCAGTCCTTTAGCCACTGTGCTGTTTTCCACGTTTGGAAATTCTTCATGAACCCATCCAGGCAACAACATATTGCATGTTGTTTTAATTCTAAAAGATAAACATAATTTGCTTAGAAATAGGAATATTAATAAAAGAATACTGTGTATTAGTGTCATATTCTGTTTTTGTCTCAGCTTTTAAGCATCAGTGAGGATTTTGAGGAGATTTGGTGTTTCACAGGAGACTCTCGAAAACCTTTACAGGTGTACCGTGGAGACCATCCTTACAGACAGCGATGGATTTGAACCGCAGTCTGGACTCAATCACTGGTGCTGTAAAGGTGTTGCGCTAACTACTCTGCTTTTCATCCAGACTAGTGAATCTTCAGAATTCTTAATCCTATGAAGGCTCTGTCTTTGGGGACCATGGAGGACTACATCTTTCCTGAAATTGTGTAATTGGTAACAATTGAGCAAAATCCATGGCTTCCTTAGGATCATCAAAAAATTTTGGTTGGTAACCATCTTGAAAAATCTTCAATACTGCAGGATATCTAAATGTTGCTTTATAACCTTTTTTCCACAACACTTCTTTCACAAAATTAAATTCACATCACTGAGACATAACTTCTTGACTCAAATCCGGATTAAAAAAAACACAATTATTCTGAACCATCAAAGGAGATCTTCTTTGTTGTGCACTTCTTATGGCCACACGCAAAATTGTCTCTCTATCATAATAATTTAAACAACGAACCAAAACAGGTCGTGGCTTTTGTCCAAAAGGAGGCTTTCTTCTCAAAGCTCTATGAGCACGTTCCAGTATTAAGCCTTCCGGGAACTTATCTTGTCCTAATACTTGTGGAATCCACTCAGTAAAAAATTTTCTTGGATCTGATCCTTCCATATCTTCTGGTAAACCAACAATTTTTATATTATTTCGTCTGGATTGATTCTCCAAATAATCAACCTTTTTCACTAAATTTTTATTCTGAATATGTAAAGTTTCAATTGTTTTATTGACATCTTGTAATTGATCTTGTACCTCAACTAAATCTTGGTCACAAAAATCAAGTCTTTAACTTGTTTTAAGCTTAAAAGCTCCATAATCAGCCATCTGTTGAGTATTAATATCCACCAAGGTATTAAGTTTAGTATCAAGTTGATCTAATGTTTTAGCGAATTCTTTCAATGTAACAGCTAACTTAGATTCAAGACTCTTAAGAAACTTATCCACTGAAGTAGATTCAGACACAATAGGGTCCTGTTGTTTCTGAATAGCCAAAGGATCTTGTATTCCCTCCCTTAATTTAACTGCTTTTCTTGCAGTGTGACTTCGTGTAGAAACCCCTGCCTTAACCTCCCCAGTAATTTCTGGAGGTTGATGGCGAGGGTTATCCCCAAGCCATATTCTGTCAAGCATCTCCAACACATTAAAGTCTGTAGAAATCTTCATTTCAGGTAGTGCACTTCGCAGCGCCACCGCTACATCAGTCAGTGGATGTCCCTTTAACTGCAAGCCTTCAGCTGGCGGCTTCCCAGTTGTTTCAGCTGTCAAAGGCTCTGTAACAGCGCTCATAGCAGGCGTTGATTGAAATACACACGCCCGGCTAGCCCTTTGTTCTAAGGGCTGCCGGGAGCCATTTTTAAAGAGCCCTACCGGCAAAGAACGGAGCTCCGCTGCTGATTCCTGTGATTCTCCTCCTGGATCCATTCCACTCTGAGTCCTGGCTTCTTGTAAACAGGTAGGCTCTGATATCTTCGGAAAATATAATGATCTGTTGCCGTTTTTTCTTGCTTTTTTTCAACAATTGTACCATTGGAAACTAGTTTAACAGCTCTAACTATATCTAACCTTGAAAAGGTTTTAATGGGCATTTAAAGACAAAACAATATCAAAGAGTTGGGAGAGGGCTGGAAGGCACGTCTATTCCTTACGCCATCTTGCCACGCCCCCTGTAACTGGTGATCATTGATATTATTTGCCAGCAGGCAAGAGAGGTGTGGGCTGTGGCTTCTTCATTTTATTTTCATGAACTAGTTGAGCACAATAGCCAGACAAAAGATTACCATTTAACAAACTTGATTTTGTTCCCTTTATTTGCAAATTTTAACTTTAAAATTTAGACATATAGCACATTGTCAGGCCCTTTTGACCGATGAGTGCATGCTGCCCAATTCCACCCAATTAACCTAAAACCCCTGGTACATATTTTTTGAATGGTGGGAAGAAACTAGAACACCCAGAGAAAACTCATGCAGCCGTGGGGAGTACATACAAACCCCTTACAGACATCTCTGGATTCGAATTCTGGTTGTTGGTGCTGTTACAGTGTTGCACTAACTGCTACACGAACTGCGCTGTTTTCTTTTTTGCTTTTGTCAGTGATAACGTTTTGACTTCTCATTCATGGAGACACAAACTTTGCTTATTAAATCAGAAAGTAAAGTGTAACTGTAGAAGGTTTTACTTTGAGTGGATATTATTATTACTGACCTATTCTTGTCCCTGCTCTTCTGATTTTCAGGCATACATGGATATGCTCCGAAGAGGTACAGCAGACCTCTATTACTTTGCAAAACTTTTCATACCTTTTTACTGAAGTTGAACATCCACTCGTTAAATGGGACTCTCTGATTCAAAACCTGATACAATAGAGTGAGCTACTAAGCCCAGACAATTGACAGCCGTGTTGAAGCCATTTTGGCTGGTAGCTGGCTTCCCAGCTTTCGGCTTGCATAGAACAATTTACCTCTGAGTGAGGAAGAGAAGAGACAAAATGACAGCTGATGAGAGTCTCTTGGAAAATCATTATTGTTGCACAAAGGAGTTGTAAATGATTGTCCTGTGACCGATTACAGTTCCTTAGAGAATTAAACTTTAAATCATCTACTACTCTCGTCAGGAACCCAAAATACAAGAAACATGCTTATTTAAGAGTATCAAAGAAATGTGGACCAAATATTCAAATTGTGTTTCTGTTATAGGAAGATGTTAAAAGCTGTTATTAAAGACACAAAACTCAAAACGGTCAACCAGTTTACCTATCTCGGCTGCACCATTTCATCAGATGCAAGGATCGACAATGAGATAGACAACAGACTCGCCAAGGCAAATAGTGCCTTTGGAAGACTACACAAAAGAGTCTGGAAAAACAACCAACTGAAAAACCTCACAAAGATAAGCGTATACAGAGCCGTTGTCATACCCACACTCCTGTTCGGCTCCGAATCATGGGTCCTCTACCGGCACCACCTACGGCTCCTAGAACGCTTCCACCAGCGTTGTCTCCGCTCCATCCTCAACATCCATTGGAGCGCTTACACCCCTAACGTCGAAGTACTCGAGATGGCAGAGGTCGACAGCATCGAGTCCACGCTGCTGAAGATCCAGCTGCGCTGGATGGGTCACGTCTCCAGAATGGAGGACCATCGCCTTCCCAAGATCGTGTTATATGGCGAGCTCTCCACCGGCCACCGTGACAGAGGTGCACCAAAGAAAAGGTACAAGGACTGCCTAAAGAAATCTCTTGGTGCCTGCCACATTGACCACCGCCAGTGGGCTGATAACGCCTCAAACCGTGCATCTTGGCGCCTCACAGTTTGGCGGGCAGCAACCTCCTTTGAAGAAGACCGCAGAGCCCACCTCACTGACAAAAGGCAAAGGAGGAAAAACCCAACACCCAACCCCAACCAACCAATTTTCCCTTGCAACCGCTGCAATCGTGTCTGCCTGTCCCGCATTGGACTTGTCAGCCACAAACGAGCCTGCAGCTGACGTGGACTTTTTTACCCCCCTCCATAAATCTTCGTCCGCGAAGCCAAGCCAAAGAGCATAGTAGGACCAAAAAAAAAAGCAAGGAAATTGGACAAAGTCTGCATGGTTTTGGGAAAGGAAAATCATACTTGACTAATTTGTTGGACTTTTCAAGAAATAAAAGGGGCTGCAAAATAAAGAGCAAGTGGTGAATGTACTTCCAAAAGATATTTGGTAAGGTGGGGCACAAATCAATATGATATTGAAGAAAGCAATAGCTTTATGGTACAGGAGTTAAAATATTATTATAAAATTGACCGGCCAACGGATGACAGATTTAGCATAAGTACTGTACCACAAGAATTAATGTTGGGAATTCAACGCATAACTTGAATTATAATACACACAGAAAAATCATTGTTGAGTTTGATAATTACACATAGTTAGGTGGGAGAGTAAGATGTGATCAGGATAGAAGGAGGCTACAAAGGGATACAAATAAATAAAAAGGCAAATATTGGGAAATGGAGCATGATGTGGGTAAAGTGGGATTAAAAAGCCTTGAAATATAGATGGATTTGAATGTTCGAGTGTAGGATGTGCAGAAGGCCAATGAGCAGATATTATAAATCATCAGTAAAGCTAACAATGAAATTGTTTATTGCTGGGGAAATTAAATATAAAAGCAGACTATGCTTAAGTTATCTGGAGTTTTGATCAAACCCCATATGGAGTGGGTATTTAAGGGGCATTGAAGCACTAGATAAATGGCTGGAATGAGCAAGTTGATTCCTGAGGAAAGTTGGACCAGCTGGGATCGTGTCAATTGGAGTGTAGAAGAGTAAGAGGAGACTTGATGGAAACACAAGATCCCGAGGAGAGGATCTGGAGATGTTTCCTCTTCAGAAGTTAGAACTAGGGGCTTGCTGTTTAGAAACAAGAAGTCACTCATTCAAGACAGATCAAACAAGTTCTTTCTCTTTGAGGGATTTTGGTCAATGGAACTCCCTTCCTCAAAGGTCAGTAGAATCAGAGTCCTTGACTAATTTGGAGGCAGAGGTAGAAGTGGAATGTAGATAGATAGGTACGATAAACAATCAAGGGAAAGATTGCCACAGATAGATGGGAATGCAGAGCGAGCATTGAAGTTGAGTAGCCATGCTCTTATTGAATAGGGGACTAGGCTTGAGGCACAAGTGGCAGGCAAGAAGGACAGGAGCTTTTGCACATGGTAATGCAGCCACCTGCATCTTCTTTTCTAAGTTGCAGGTCATTTTGATGGCTAGGTCCAAATCCTGCATTTTTCTCCCCACAGCTCTGAGTGCTTTCACCAGAAGGACTGTAAGGGTCAAGGCTGGTTTACCATCTGTGATAGTACAGATTCTATCACCAATGTGTATATGTATAGATGGTAGTGTAGGATGACTGTGATTGGCTGAGAGTGTAGCCACACCTACTGGCAGGTCTTAAAGGATTGCTCCTAGCCAGACCAGGTCATTCTGGACTGGTGGACCTACTTGTGATATGCTCCAGTCTTTTAGTTAATAAAAGCCTTGGTTTGGATCAACAAGTCTTTAGTTCTTTCGACGCGCATTACACCACCAACTTTTCAAGAGCAATTAGAGACGAGTAATAAATACTGACTCAGCAAGCAATGTCTGGATCAAAAAAAATTCAATAAATAAAAAGGCCACGCATCATCTTGACTTGGAAATACAGTAAGGTCCCTGGAATCCAAGCAACAGCCAAAAAAAATTGAGGAAGAAAATAAATGTAAAAACATTGAAATAAATAAGAATAAATAAAAATGTAAATAAAAGTTTAAAATTGTTAAAATAATGTTCTCCAAAGCAACACACAACACCTTGGTGAAGATAGGAGCAAAATTCAGTCAGTCGAGTACCAGCTGTTTGAACAAAGTTTCAATAAAGTTGCGTTTGAATAAAATGGTGGCAGTTCCTGATTCTTTACTTCAAGCTGAGTCTCTAAAGGTCTCAAACATTCTTCTATGCTGCCAGGCCACTCTTCAGCCTTTTTCAGAGCAGTAATTCGCTGGGCAAGTTCAGCTTCTACTTCTGGTAATGATTCTGCAGTTTGTTGCAGTTTCTGTTCAGCAGGTTCCAGACATTCCTGTAACTGTCTATTTTTGTCTTCTAGCTGGCGTAAGAAGGCATCCTTATTTGCCAACTAGGCAAATTTCTAGTTTGTCATTCACGTCATGTAATGTGGTTGATTTTCTCTGAACATGAAGGTATCACTCCTCTAATGTAGTTATCTTTTCTTCCGTGAGTGTTGTGTGCTTATCTTTGGTCTGTGAAGACAATATGAAAACTCTTTTCACCAGGTTGAGCTTTTCACATGCACGCATGTTCTTTCCTTTCGACAATCAGTAGTTGTGACCTTAGATGTCATCCTTTGTGTTTGAAGGTCACCATGCAGCCCCCTTTTACTGATACATCCTCTCCAGTGTAGCCTGTCAGTTTTAATTTCACAGGATAAATCATGCTCATTACGGTGAAGGTCTTGTAATCGTTCATAGATTCACCTGGGCTCTGGTGTCAATCTTAAATGGAATTACTGTCTCATTCACAGTCACTGGAATAATCCATTACATTCTGCCAGGAGCAGTCTGAAGTGAATCCACGAAGAATTCTTCCATTTCTTCATCCTCTGAGTATACCTTTCTTTTGACATCCCCACATTTATAGCAAGACTTCCCATAGGCAGGACACATCTTTGGAATATGTCTGCCTCTGCACCTGCTGCATTTGATGTTTGAGCATACCACTTTGCTTTGTGGTTGCTTTGGGAAACTCCTGGTGCTCTGTTTATTTGTTTTCATTGCATGTACTCTTGTGTCTATCCTGTGCAGCTCCTTAACTGTGGTGTCTATCTTGTACAGCTCCTTAGCTTGTGCTCATGTAGTCTCTGCTGCCTTACACATATTCACAGTCTTTTTCACAGTAAAATCTTTTTCACACAACAGTCGTCCTGTAAGCCTATTATCTGGAATTCGACAAACTCGTCTTTAATGAGTGAATTTTTCAAATCATCAAATTCACAGCACTTACTCAGTGTGTGAAGCTCAGCTAAGTATTGGTTAAAGCTCATACCTTGTTTCTGGTCACAGGAGAAAAACTTGAATCTCTCAAACGTGACATTTTTAGTTGGAACAAAATACTCCTCAAATCTTGCCATCAGAGTGTCCAACGTGAAAAGTGTCTCATCAATTTGAAAACTGTTATAGACGTCTTCACCCATCATGTGCAGAAACACAGACACTTTCCATTTTCCATGGGTCTCTCCCATTCCACCAGCTTCTTAATAAATGTTGAATCGCTGTTTGTAGCATTTCTAGTTATCAGCCAGTATGTCGGTAAACTGCATTAGTGTGGGAGGACTTAATTTACCTTACTCACTCAGACATTTTTGAGACAATGTTATGCTTGTTCTTCCAAGAAGAATGACTTTACGTGGGTTTAACACTTAACCAACTTTATTTTCCTTTAGCTGCTTCATCCGACTTCCAATGACAACTCCCATCATTAGACTCTATAACAATCTGTCCACTGTATCTGACAGTCACTTATTGTGTTCTTCATTCCTTTTCTCTCTCTATCTGAATCAAGTTTCAATAAAGCTGCGTTTGAATAAGATGGTGATGCTCAGGATATGCTCACTGCTGGGGTAACCCTCCTAAAGTGTCTCCCTGTCACTATCTAGCAAGAGTCTTTAACTTTGTTCATGTAATATTAAGAATATTAGTAAGTCTTTATCTGAAAGATTGGAGAGGGGGGTTAATTATGATGGTTGCATGGTCAGCCCAGATTTGTTACAATGCCAGTGACTGGGGTTCGAATTTAAATTTTAAGTTTTTAAGTTATGTGAATTACTTGATTAAAGTGACCTTTACATAATTAAGGACTACAATATTGAATTTTTTTTCAAATTACTTTACATCTTTTGTTTTTTAAACTGATTATTCTTAAAGCAGGTGTAATAGTTTGGAATTGTAAGAGCATGTCTCAGGCAATCATAAAATTTCCATATCTGGCTCCCGCAATCCCGGTAGGTACCAGATATCAAGGATTTTATGTTATACAGTTGATCCAAAGGGTGGAAATCCATAGCCAGCAATACAGTGGGAGTAGCTTCACCAGACGCTCGAGGTTAAAGAAAGCAGTTCAGCTTCATCTTTTCAGTGGCAGTTAGGAATAAGTACTAAATACTGGCCTTAAAAGTGTCACCATATCCATCAAAGAATGTTTAGTGCAGAGGTGGAATAAATGAATGAATGAAAGTTTAAAATTTTTACTAACAACTTTTGCATTACTGAGAAAACATTTACCAAGAATTATGTTAAGAATTGTAAATTCTTGCTGCTTTTGTCTCATCTTATATTTCCTGTTTCCTGTTGAACTTCCTGTTCCCAGAAGGAGTCTCTTTGCATTCAAGCAGACAAACCCACAATAAACAAATAGAAATGATTAAGGCATTTCATTTTTCTGGATTTAAATGAAATATTTCTGGTTCAGTAAAATCTGGTGTAATAGATAAATAGGTATTCTGAATAATCAATTATGACGATAATTATATGTAGCCAAAAACACCAGCAATATACTTTCATGTATAAACTTATTCTAACTCAAAAGCAGACAAATGTTTTAAAAAAAAATTTCTTTAGCACAATGGCTCCAATTACTGTTGATTGATGGGAGTTATCTTTAAACTTATCCAAGCAAAATGTTACTGAACCCCCTTGTGAATTTTAATTGTGTTTTAACAATGTCATTAATTTTTATTTGTGAACTAAAGAAGATTCTATGGACATTTTTTGCTTTATTAACTTAATCATATTTAACCTGAAATTTTGTTTCTCTGCCAACATGCTCTTTCTCCTCTTGATTGCTTGCTATCAATTAATTCACTGCATTATGGCTATTCTCAATGGGTGAAACTGGATTATAAATGTTGAATATTTTACTTGCTACTACGTTCACTTTTTTGGAGCATGAGAATGTGCAAGGAAAGAACAGAGTTTTACAGAGTGGAGGTGGGAAATGGAAAGAAAGGGTTGAATTTAAATCAGCTGACCGATCTAAAAACTAAAATCCAGCAGGATGTAAACTGTAGACTTGGCAGTTAATAAGATCCTCACATCCCAGGCTAAATTGTGTTAAAACTACCTCTTCAATCCAATGTCAGTTGGGCTGGAAGTGGGCAGTGATAAATTTCCTGGGTTACGGTTTGGACAATGGATTTGAAGCTGAGCCGAACAGATGTAGTATCATCTCAACACAACAGAGTCTCTAAGACTCATTTTCACATTTGGGAATATTTATTGGAAGCAAGCCTTTTATTTAACTATAATAATTTCAACTTTAATAATTTGTTTAAAGATGCTGTGATCAAACCAAAGAACTCACCTGTGCCTGACCGATTTTGTAAGTGTCAGAGCTAAAAGGAAGGCGGATGGGATGCTAATTCCCAAGCTTAGCTGTAGTGGAAGGGCAATGCCATGAAAGTCTAAAAATCCCAACAAAAACAAGAAGATACAGTCATGTTCATGTTCCATTGATTGCAATTGGATTGCTTTAAAAATGTTAGGAAGAAACATGCAAATTTCACAGTTAATTTCATACTATTAGTGATTTGGACATTAACAAAAAATATTGGAATGCACAACACCACTGTAAGAGAAAGAGAAATTAACATGATTCAGAAACTATGGGTTCAAGACCCCATTAAGGGATTTCAGCACAAGAATTTTGACTGACTTTTCAATACTGTATTTTGATGATATATTAAACTAATGCCCTGCTAGAGATCTTAGGTAGATGTATAAGGTATCATGGCAGCACTCTAATGAACTGCAAGGACTTTATCCTGGCCATTATTTGGATCTCATTACCACTGAAATAGATTAACTGGCCATAGAACATGGAAAATTACAACACAGGTCAGACCCTTCAGTCCATGATGCACTGGCAACCTATGTAAACTTATTCCACCATCAATCTAACCTATCCCATCCTCACAGGACCGTCTATTTTTCTTACATCCATGTGCCTATCTAAGAATCTTTTAAATGATCCTATTGTACCAACCTCCAACCTCTACCAAGATGGCATTCCAGACACTCACTACTCTCTGTGTAAAAACCATACATCTGACATCTCTCCTTAACTTGCCTCCACCCACCTTAAACAGGTATCCTCTGGTATTGGCCATTGTTACCTCGGGAAAAAGATGCTGGCTATCCATCTGATCTATGTGTCTCATATGGTATGCTATTAGGGACTAGATGTTAATATCCCTTATTGTACTCCTGACACTTGCTGCCTAGACTCTGTGGGGTAACCAAGTGAGTGATGGCATCTTCTGGGTTATCAAGTGGGCACCCTCCTTCCTCAGTGTTTTGCTGATAGACCCATGAAACCTCTGGAAGGTTCAGCAGGGAATCCCAGCATTCACTTACTTGGGGGCCTAGATGGAATTTCTTTCTTCTCATCCAGAGCCACTGACTTCCCTTTTCAGCAGCTCTGAAGAGATCTCCGGCTGCTTGTCGGTGTATCTTTTCTCATGCTCCCAACTCCTGGAGTAGCCTTGATGTTGGCTACATATCCTCTGCAGTCTACTTCAATCAGTCGGACTCTTGCCTTCTAGCCATGTTGCTGTACATCAGCTCCAAACTCAGCGTATCTCAGTTTCTAGGGCTCATAGGCATCCACTGCATCCTCCCAGGGTACTGTAAGCTTGATGATGTAAACGAGATGGAGTGAGGCCAACCACAGCACAAGGTCTGGTCTGAGGTTGGTTTCCACAATTTAATTTGGGAAGCACAGCCTCTGGCCTAAGTTTGCCGCCACCTTCCAAAAACATGCCCCACCTAACTGCCCGGAGTCTGATCTTGATTCTGGCATGAACCTTATCTTTCTGGACAAAAACAGCCAGCGGGATGAAGGGGGAGGTAGAGCATTGACACTCGTCTGCCGATTTTGCAGTACTGCTGCAAGTCACCGGAGCACCCAGTTGTGACACCAGGTGTATCGGCCTTGAATAAGGCTGGCCTTGCAGCCCACTAAAATATGTTTTAGTGTTGCTGAAGTCGGGCAGAGGGAGCACGTAGGGTCCTCTTCAAACTACTGAGAATCGTGGCAGACGGCAAGACATATATTATTATCACAATGTTGTTTTGGGAGCATGCTGTGCATAAATTGGGCATTGCATTCCTTACATTAAAGCAATGACTATACTTTTTCTGATTGTACAGTACTTGGGCAGATTAAGTTTTTATGGGCTGAATAAAAATATAAATTGAACTCGGCAGGGCTGCCCTTTTAGTCCTTTGCTATTTCATTTGACTCTGGAGCATCGGGAGACTCCAATGACATTCATGGTATCAAGAGGGGTGATATGATACTTAAGGCAGGGGTGTCAAACTCAAATTCACGGAGGGCCAAAATTAAAAACTTGGACTAAGTCGAGGGCCGAACTAAATATTCATTGAAAATTTTCAACAACATCCGCATGTTTTCTCTTCTTTCAACATATGTAATGTTAAACTTTTTCTTATTAAAATAAATGTTTAATAATAGTTTTGGATAAACTCTTTCTAGAAGAAGCATTAACAAATGAGAAATAAAATATTCAATAAATAATATTTCTCTATAGAGGATTTGTCAAATGTTGCTAGTGTGCTGTCGAATAGTAAAATCTGAGGGCTTATTCAGAATGTGGGAGAATAACATGATTCCTGAAACAATCAAATGGGTGACTGATTGTGGGCATGAACTCTAGCAGGGTTATTTGCCATGCCCTTTTTCCATTGGTACAGATATCCTTTGATTTACACACTTTTCAAGTTTTATGCCTAATGAGCTTGTATCCAGGTGCAGGACCATTTTTAACCAGGAATATATTTATCACTGTGACATGAAACGATTGGAAGATCGTTTTATCCTGAGATTAAAGTTCATAATCCTTACTCAGGCCTGTGTGCGGGAGGGCGGGGTTTGCGGGCGATCGGGTTGGACAACGACAGTGCGGGGGCATCGGCTCTCGCTGCAGGGCGGCATCTCGGCGGATCAGCAGCCCCGTCACCGTGAGTCGCGGGTCGGCCTGCGGCAGGGCCCCCCCTGAGTTTCTGCCGGACCCCCCTTGACCTGCTGAGTTTCTCCCGGACCCCCCTTGACCTGCTGAGTTTCTGCCGGACCCCCCTTGACCTGCTGAGTTTCTCCCGGACCCCCCTTGATCTGCTGAGTTTCTCCCGGACCCCCTCCCCTTGACCTTCTGAGTTTCTCCCGGACCCCCTTTGACCTGCTGAGTTTCTCCCTTCTGGTGTTTTTACGAGAACCACAGACATTCGCTCATACATTGATGAGGGGGATCAAGGGCCAAACATTGTCAGGTACCTCTCTGCTGGATAAAGGATACGGTTTAACCCGCTGAGTTTCTCCAGTGTTGGGTTTTCACTAGGTAGAGTTAAAGGGCCGAAGGGCCTGTTTCTGATCTGTAATGTTCTACGGACCCTGCTCTTCTTTCCGTGCCGGTGTCCCAGGACCTTTCCAGGGCAGTCTCCGCGCTCAGGACCGCGCTGGGATCCCGGTCAGCGGTGGAGGAGCAGGTGAGCGTGGTTAATCCCGATCCAGCCCACGCCACTCCCGAGATTGGCGGGGGGTTCCACCCTACCTGCCCGACCAGACTCGCTCTCCACGTGTACTCCGGGCACTCGCCGCTGGTCCGGTGGGAAGGCGCAGGGCGGCCAGCGGCCGGCTCCCCCATCGCCTGGCGGGGAGCCCCAATCTTCCCTCCAGCGTCCCGACTCCATCTGCAGCTCCAAGAAACACTGTGCCACTGGGGTTCCGGGCGCTGGGAAGCGGCCTTGGCTTCCCCTGACACTGGCCAGGCCACGCTGCGGTGGGGGGGTTGGTGGGGGGACACGACAGCGTGTTTATAAAACCACCCACCACTACTTTTCAAGGACCAGGATTTTTCTCTCTCTCTCTCACCCTGGGACACAGCGGTTACTGTGCATGCGCTATACTGGCGCGGCGGCCAGCGGGCCACCTCTAATACATTTTTGATATGATCTTGCGGGCCAAATATAATTATATCGCGGGCCAAATTTGGCCCGCGGGCCAGAGTTTGACATGTGTGACTTAAGGTTTCATTATATGCATATGATTTATTAATTTATATTTCTGACCCTAGGAAATCTATTCCCTTTATGCTGTCCCTACTTTCTGAATTTGGTAGTTTTTCAGGATACAAATTAAATCTTTATAAGAGTGAACTTTTTCCATATCAAAAGTAATTACACGATCAAATACCCTTTAAAGTTGTTAAGAACCAATTTACTTATTTGGGTATTAAAATTATGAGAAATTGTAAGGATCTGTATAAATATAATTATCTCCCTTGAAAGAATACACAAAACAAACGCTTTGCTGATTGTCTCCAATGGCGCTATCATTAGTTAGGAAGTTGAGGCACTGATAGTCTGATTCATAAGCCAGAATTTGGAGCTGAATCCGTACTCATGTCCATCTGGATGAACATGACTCAGATTCAAAAACAGAGAGAAGTTTGGAGAAAATTAGGAGTTGGACATTTGATACATCTTTTAAATTTGAAGAAGTTTGGTGACCATTTATTCAATATTTCCATATAGTTTAAGAATTATAATTTTATCCTGGATTCTCTCCTCATTTCTTTTGGCAAATTTGGTTTTAACCAGGAAACCCTTTGTTTACTCTCAGAATGGACTGCCCAGTCCCTCTTTCTTTTTTTAAAAAGATTAGTTAGAGGGTATTTTGTAATAAAAATGAATTTCTTTTCTCTCTTTTTTCTTTTAACTTTACAAGAGGAGAAGAAATATATGGTTAATATATATTTGTTAAATACTAATATGTTCTTTTTCTTATACATGTAAATAGAAGAAAGAAAAATATAAATCTTGTATTTTCATAATTTGTCTTCTCAAGTGTAGTGCTTTGAATGTATGTCCTCTGTATCCTATCAATTGTGCTGGATTTCAAATTTCTAAAATATTCCCCAGAGTTTTTTTTTCTCATCTTTGATTGTTGCAATGTATAAATATTTTTATTGTAACTAAAAGTTCTCCAGGTTTTTCCACCATCTACTGATGGCAAATTATCCCTAACACCTATACATACAGATTTTTCTCATAGACCCATAATCTTTAAATCTGTGAATAGGAAGGCTAGATTCACGAAAGTTGCAGAACATAACTTTCACTGGGCAGAAAACACCACACTTAACTTAGCAGAGGTGTCTACTTACTTGAAGAAGTAGAAACACTCACATCAGCTTTGCTTTCTGACAGAGTAATCTCAGTTACATTGCATGCTATAGAGGAAGGAAGAGGGCAATGCTCTTAAGAATGATAAAGACATAATTTACCCTATATTTCTCACATTGGCAATAGGCAAAACTAATCCTAATTTTGAACCCATTACTCTCTTTGGATCAAAAAGATGGAAGAAGCAATTGGTAATGTGAAGAACTAATATTTTCATTACTGTCAAACAGCTTGTTAAAACTTATTCTGCAGTTCAACAACTCAATTAAGTTTGGTCAGGACAAGGTGAAACCTAACTTAATGACTGAGACAAAAATGCTGAAAGGCAGAAGAAAGGTAAAGGATGACAGCTCTCTAATGACAAGATTATTTGGGATCATTTGGGACCAGTTACAATAACATTCAAGAATAAATTTCAACATTGAACTAAATAAGCCCACCCTTCATAACTACAGGAAGTAATTTTTTGGTGAGATATGACATCATTTTGTCAGGCTGAGAACATAGAATGGTACAGCAGACCATGCCAATTTAAACTAAATCTCTTCTATCCGCAATTTAAACTAAATCTGCTCCATATCCTCTAACCATGCTCATTCATGTGTCTATCTAGAAACCTTTTCAACACTACTGTTGTATCTGCTTGCCTCACCACTCCTGGCAGTCAATTCCAAGCACCTACTGTTCTTTGTGTACAAAAATCTTGCCCGCATATCTCCTTTAAACCTTCTCCACGTCACCTCAAATGCAGGTCCTGTAGTGTTTGGCAGGATTTCCCTGGGGAAAAGATTCTGTCTACCCTACTGATGCTGCTCATAATTTTATAAACTTCCCTTCAGCCTCCAATGGTCCAGAGAAAACAACCCAAATCTGTCCACCTTTTCCTTTTAACTCATAAACTCTAACCCAAGCAGTATTCTAGTAAGTCTCTCCTGTACACTTTAAAAAGCCTCCACATCCTTCCTATAATGGGATAACCAGAACTGAAAGCAGTATTACAAGTGTGGCCTCACCAATATGGCTTCCTGACTCCTATGCTCAATGCCCCACCCAATGAAGACAAGCATGTTGTATGCCTTCTTTACCACCCTATATACTTGCATGGCTACTTTCCAGGGAGCTAGGGTCTTGGACTTCCAGATTCCTCCGTACATCCATGCTGTTAAAAATTCTGCCACTAACTGTGCATTTTCATCTTGTATTTGACCTCCCACAGTGCAACACCTTATTGAAGAAGGATGCTGCGAGGCCTGCTGAGTTCTTCCAGCATTTTCATGCTTGCTCAGATTAAACTCCATCTCCATTTCTCTGCCTATATCCACAATATATCATGATCTGCCGTATCTTTTGTTGATCCTCCACACTGTCCACAACTCCATCAATCTTTGTATCATATGCAAACTTACTGACTGACTTTTGTTAATCCGGTGATGGCAATTTATGCTTATAGATTTAAATTACCAGCACTAGATGGACATCAATTCAACATATCATAGAAGTACCAATGCTCCCAGTTTCTATTTAAATGATAATCAAGAATTGTTCATAAAGGATAAAATCTCAAAAACACACGAGAAATAGTTTATCACCTCCTCTCCACTGCCCATCAAAATCTTTGCTATTTTTCTTTCACCTCTGACCTTGCACCTTAAAGTCGTTAATGTAAACAGTAACTATTGCATTTGTTGATTAATACCCTGCACTGACATTATAACGTAGATTACTCACAGGTGGATTGAAGCTGGTTTGTTGCAATTAATGAATATTTATTCAAAAATGATCTTCTCTCCCAAACTCTGGTGGGTTTAATTCTTGAGGATTAAAAGCCTCTGAATTATTTACTCACCAAGTTTGATGGGTATTTCTGCTCCCTTCTCTCCTTCTCCAGCAGCTGTCGTGGCAGTCATATGAATAGTGTAAATGGTGTCCAATTCAAGTGTCAGCCAATAGGTCCTCACGGCAACATCGGTGACATTATCTATCAAGATAAGTTAAGTCCTTCAATGTTCAATGAATGCAACTGATTTATTTTTTTTTACAAATAAAATTTATAGCATAAAACATGCCAAATTTTAAAGAATATTTTTGCAATAAGGGTTGATTAACTAAATTTTGGAAGCCGGAATCCAAAAGTGGTTAATCAGATCCTGCTGTAAAATTGAACAAGAGCTAATTAAAACCTCATCTCTATTAATCACACTTTATTGTGCTTTACCAAAGCCAGGCACACAATTCTTTTTGAAACTTTTATCTAATTCCCCTTTGTAAATCATTACTGAATGTGGCAAAGGATCAAGACCATAACAGATCGCAAATCAAAGACAAAGACTCCTCCCTTCCGGACAGACTGAACATCTCTATGCATGGTTCGACAAGAAGAATGGGCTGACGCCGAAGAAAGCTCCATTTCCCCCTGTTGGCTCCCTGCATAGCCCCAGCTCAGATAAGGTGAACCCTATCCAAGGTGAACCCACACGAAGCAGTGGGACCAGGCCTCAGTGACTATCACCCTGTGGCAATGTCCCCCACCACTATGAAATGTTTCGAGCATCTGGTGATAGAATGCATTAAAGGGCACCTCCCAGAGACAATGGACCAATTTCAATTCACTCCACTGATGATGTGATAGTCTTATCCCCCCCACCCTGCCCTGGCAAACCTCATGAATGATGTTCGGTATTTAATATGATAATTTCTCAGAGGCTGGTGGAGAAACTGTCCTCCCTGTGACTCAACACCCCTCTCTGTAACTGGATTCTGGACTTCTTAGTGGAAAGAGCACAGAATGCCCGGGTCAGTAGCAGAACGATGAGCATCATCGCACTGAGCACTGTTCTCAGCCCACTCCTGTTCATGCCACTGACCCACGACTGCATCACCAGATCCAACTCCAACAGAGTCATCAAGTTTGCAGATGACATCAAGTTTACAGATGACATAAAAGTAGTTGCCTCATCAGCAACAAGGATGAGTTGTACTACAGAGAAGAGGTGGAAAATCTCATGATATGATGCGAGAGCCACAACTGTATCTCAATATGGACAAGATGAAGGAGATGATTATGGACTTCAGGAGAACCAGGAACAACCACGTTCCACTACACTTGACAGCACAGGGGTCTGAGACCTCCTCTACTATTTGTATTATTGGCCAATATCCAGTCACTGGAGAATAAAATTGATGACCTGAGGGCAAATCTCAGTTGTTTGTTGCACCAAGACTTGGTGAACAGAGAATACACCGGACATAGCTAACTGACCAGGTGGTTTTACCATTCATAGACTGGATCGGAATTTGGATTCTGGAAAAGGGAGAGGAATGGTGTGTCCTTTTTGGTTAATACTTGGTGGTGCATGGATGTTGGGGTTATGCTGACCTTCTGCTCTTGATTAAGCAAATCGATGAAATACATACCCTTCTATCTACCCCGAGAGTTCTCATCACTGGAGTTTATATCCTTCCTGATGTCGATTACAAACAGGCACTTGCAGAGCTGAATGATGTGATCAGTAAACAAGAGATGGTCCACCTCAACACCCTACAAATCTTAGTCAGAAACTTTAATCAGGTCTGTCTCAAGAAAACCCTGCCCGACTACCACTAGCATATAAACTGCTGTGCCAGATGTCCCAGCAGACTCGATCACAACTATTTCTAGATAAGGAAGGCCTACTGTTTTTTTCTGAGACCATATTTTGGCAATTTGCATCACCTGGTTGTGCTCCTTCTGCCTTAATTCAAACAGAGCCTAAAAAGAGAGGCATTGGAGATCAGGAGAGCTAGAAGGTGGTCACGGGAGGCTGAAGAATGGTTGCAGGACTTCCTTGATTCAACAGATTGGGCGGTGTTCAAGGACTCAGCTTAAGGATCTGAATAATTACACTGGGGCAGTCACAGACATTATCCAAACAGATGTGGATAAGTGTATCCGCACCAACGGTTCAGGGTTATCCCCATCCAGAAACCGTGGATGAACAATAAAATTCAGAAACTTCTGAGAGCCAGATCACAGCCATTTAAATCCAGAGATCCAGATCACTACAGAAGGAGCAGGAATGACCTGCGGAAAGCTATCTCCCGGGCGAAGCAGCGTTTCCAGATGAAAATGGGAACCATAAAGGGATTCCATACAGCTGTGGCAGGGCCTAAATGACATAACCTGCTACAAAACAAAATCTGGTGCAATAGGGAATGAACTCAATGCCTCTACACCCAATTCCACCACAAGAACAATAAAGAACCACCACTGCACATCCCCATGTCCCATGATGATACCCGCCTGTCTGTATCTATGGATGGCGCATGGGCTGCCTTCAGGAGAGAGAATCCAAGGAAAGCATTGGTCCGGATGGAGTACCCGGCTGAGTATTAAAACTCTGTGCTGACCGACTTAATGTATTCATGGATATCTTCAACTTCTCATTCTGGCAGAGCGTGGTATCCACCACACTGTTTCAAACTGGCATCAATCATACCGTGCCCAAGAAGAGTGTGGTAAGAGTGTGTCTGCCTAAATCACTATCAACCAATGGCACTCACATCAACAGTAATGAAGTGTTTTGAAAGGCTGGTGTTGAAGAGGTTGGTGTTGAAGCATATCAGCTCCTGTCTGAGTGGTGCCATGGATCCATTCCAATTCGCCTATCGTAGCAACAGGTCTACGGCGATGCCATCTCAAAGCCCTGGAACACCTGGACAGCAAAGATGCATACATCAGGATGCTCTTTAATGACTAGAGTTTAGCATTTAATACCATCATCCCCTCAAAAATTGATCTGCAATTGACCTCGTGATATGGTGCAAGAATTTGGGGGTTAATGTCCCACTGTGTAATTGGATCCTAGATTTCCTCACCTACAGACCACAATCAGTGAGAATTAGTAAGAACTTCTCATCCATCATCTCCATCAGCACCAGAGCACCACCGGGCTATGTTCTTAGCCCCCGCTCTACTCTCCTTACACCTTTGACTGTGCGGCTCGGTACGACAACAACACCATCTACAAATTTGATAACAATACCACAGTAGTGGGTTGTATAAAAAGAGAGGCTGAGTCAGCATGCCGGAGGGAGATTGAAAACTTGGCTGAATGGTGCACCCACATTAACCGCACACCCAATGTCACCAAAACCAAGGAGCTGATTGTTGACCTCACATAGGGGAAACCAGATATGTGCGATCCATTGATCATTGGGGGATCAGAAGTGGAGAGGGTTAGAAAATTTATGTTCTTCAAAGTCACTATCTCAGAGGATCTTTCCCGGAGCCAACACACTAATAGCATCATGAAGAAAGCTTTGAGGCGAAAAATGACATTGAGGCGAGGAGGTACATACCTCCTCCGTATGAGCAGGCACTGTGTCTCCCAAAGGCTGAAGTGAGAAGGATGCTGCTCATGGTCAAATCTCATAAGCCTGCGAGACCAGATAACATCACTGGCAGGGTGCTCAGAGGATGTGTGGACCAACTAGCTGACATCCTCACAGACATCTTCAATATCTTCCTGAACAGGGCCATTGTACCAAGGTGCCTCAAGGTGGCCATAATCATCCCTATGCCAAAGAAGCCTTCAGTGTGCTGTGTCAATGACTACCATTCTGTTGTACTCATGAAGTGCTTCGAGAGGCTAGTTATGGAGCACAAAAAGGCTCAGCTGCCCCCCTCACTGGACCCCCAGCAGTTTGCATACCGTCCCAACCAATCTACAGAATGCACCATTGCCACCACACTCCACCTAGCCCTCACTAAATAGAGACTTGTATGTTCAAATGCTTTTCATGGACTTCAGCTCAGCATTCAACATGATCATTCCACAGCACCTGATTAGGAAGTTGAATCTGTTGGGACTAAACACCTTTCTCTGTAACTGGATCCTTGACTTCCTGATTGGAAGACCTCCATCAGTCCGGATTGGAATCAGCATGTCCAACACCATCACACTGTGCACGTGGGCCCACTGCTGTTTACCTGACCCACATCTGTGCAGCGAGATACAATTCTACTCGCATCAGCAAATTCGCTGACGGAATGATCGTGGTAGGGCTCATCTGCAAGAACGATGAGTCAGGTTATAAAAAGGAGGTGAAATCACTAATGGACTGGTGCAGAGATAACAACCTTCACCAGCAAGATAAAGGAGATGGTGGTCGACTTCAGAACCACTCTCTGCTGACCATCGATCGGCTCGCTGTCGAGGTAGGCAAGAGCACTAAGCTCCTTGGTGTGCACCTGAAAGAGGATCTCTCCTGGTCCCCCAACACCAGATCCATTGCCAAGAAGGCCCACAACATCTTTACTTCCTGCAGAGGTTGAGGAAAGTTCAGTTTCCACCCTCCACCCTCACCACATTTAACAGAGGATGCATTGAGAGCATCCCGTATAACTGCATCACTGCCTGGTTTGGGATCTGCACCATCTCAGAATGCAAATCCCTGCAGCAGATAGAAAAGACTGCTGAGGGAATTATTGAGGCCTCTCTTCCTGCCATGATGGACATTTAGAATGGCTGTTGCTTGCAGAAAGCCATAAACATAGTGAAGGATTCCTCACACCCCTCCCGCAATCTGTTCTCCCTCTTGCCATCCGAATAGTGGTACTGAAGCATTCGGGCCCTCACGACCAGATTACGAGACAGCTTTTTCCACCAAGATATTATTTAATGAGTGATATGTAATTTATGATATGTTATTTATAAAAATTGTTTCTGAGGTAATTTATCCATGTAAACAACCAGCTCCACAGTCTGGAGAAATGCTATCTCATTTTCACTGTACACTGTAAGGTTTATGGTATGAATGACAAATAAATGTGACTTGACTTGACTATTTCTCAAGAGTTTGTGGAAGTTTGGTACAGCATTGGAAACCATGACAAATTTCTACAGATGTGTGGTGGAAAGTGTACTGACTGGATGCATCATGGTCCAGTATGGGGACAACAATACCCCTAAGTGTAAAGCCCTGCAAAAAGTAGTGCACACAGCTCAGGCCACCAAGGCAAACTACTTTCCACCATCAGAACATCTATCGGGATCTCTGCCATTGGAGAGCAGCAGCAATCATCAAGGATCCACACCACCCAGAACATGCTCTGTTCTCACTGCTACAATCAGGAAAGAGGTATCGGTGCCACAAGACTTGCACCACCAGGTTCAGGAACAGTTGCTACCCCACCACCACTAGACTCCTCATCAATAAACTCCATCAGAGACTCATTTAAGAACTCTTCCTTTTGCACTTTATTGTTTGTTTATTTTTTTCTCCTCTCTGTATTGCACAGTCAGCTGTTTACACTTGTTTATTTGTTTGCATGTGTACAGTTTATTTTTGCTCTACCAATAAGTTGTAATTCTGCCTGGCTCACGGGAAAAAGAATCTCAGGGTTTAATGTGATGTAATGTATGTACTCTGACAATAAATCTAAAATCTGAATCTGAATCTGACGTTAATAACTCAGTAGTGGAGCGAGTAGAGAACACCAAGTCTACTTAACAAATGACCTATCTGGGACACACAACATCTCCTCACTTGTCAGGAAGGCGCAACATCAACCACACTTCCTGAGAAGACTGAACCAGGTAAGACTACTGACCACTATCCTGTCAACTTTCTACAGAAGCTCTGTTGAGAGCAACCTGGTTGACTGCATCACCACTTGATATGGTTGCTGTAATGCATTGGATCGGAGGCCAATCCGTAGGACCATAGGAGCAGCAGAAAGAATCACTGGGGTCTCCCTCCCTCCCTTTCTCCTATCAATGTGATCTTCTAGGATTGTTGTCTGAAAAGGGCATGAAAAACTGTTGAGGACACCTATCACCCCACTCGCAACATCTTCCAACTACTCCCGTTGGGGAAGAGATAGATGAGCATTGGAGCCAGCAGCACCAGGCTGAGAAACAGCTTCTTCCCATGGACAGAGAGAATGCCGAATAACCAAAGGAACTGCTCACACTAACCATCCAAGCCTATATCTGCATATCAAGACTTGTCTGCATGTGTGTGATGTCTGGCTGTGCATATGCATACTTTGCACCAAGGACCGGAGAACTCTCTTTTGTCAGATTATACTTGTACAATCGGATGATAATCAAACTTGAACATGAATTCCAATCTGCTTCCACATCATTGCAGCCAATGCATTCCAGATGAAACTTGCTGTTTAAAATACCCCTCTTTATGTCACCCAGGTTTCTTGTACCAAGCACTAATCATAATTCTCTGCTTGCCAGCAATTTTGCCACGAGAAATATTTTTTTTATATATCAACGACCATCAAAGATTCTGACCTCCACAGTAAAGTTTAAACCACAGGGAATAACCCCAGTTTATTCAGCATCCACATCACAAAGTCCCACATCCCTGGTTCGATTTCAGCACCTTGGTGATAACAAGAGTAGGCCAATTCATGCTTATAAAGCACAACTTCCTTGTTCTGTGCTGCATGCTTGTATTTGTAGACTTTTTTTTAAACAGCATATCCTGGAGTTCTTAGAAGTGGCATTCTATTACTTTCTGTTGCCTCTCCTTTATTCTCCAACCAAAACACTTCACTTCCAACTCTCTATCTTTTATCTGGAATGTGTCGACTTATTTCATTCAGTCTTCCTGAAATGTACAGTTTAGCTCTTCTTCCCACAATGCACCATTTTTAAACCTTGAAACTGTGTCCTGTCTATTGTGATCCATATCAAAAAAGCAAACATCCCATTGCATTAATGCATACGTCTCCAAAGTCTGAAAATTTACAAAGGCCATTAAACATCTGCTAAAATCCAATGGTCTAGAAAAATGACAATTCACATGAGGCCCATTCCAGATTGTTCCTTTACAGTCACCACATGATTTGCATGAGGACATTTTGTGCAAGGACTTGAACAGATAGAAAATGCAAGTGACAAAGAAAGCTGTCTTCAGTCACACTGAGGTGTCTTCATTCATGCTGATTGAGTATGTCAGAGTTCTCTACTTCAACTAAAGTGAATATTAGTGAATTGATATCATCCTTTCACCTAATGAGGATGTGAGCAACAATTCAGGGAAGCACAGTTAATATAGGGGTTAGTGTGACTCTATTACAGAGCCAGCGACCAGAGTTCGGATCCTGTGCTCCCTGAGTCTGTGTGGGTTTTTCACGGGAGCTCTGATTATCTCCCACCTTCCAAAACATAAAAGGTTTTAGATTAACTTGGGTGTAATTGGGCAACGTGGGTTTACATTGGCTGTAATCACCTTCTACTGTGCTGTAAAAAAATTATACTCCAATCATTACTGGAAGTTGGTCTGCAACTTGAAGATCAGTGGCAAAGACGATTCCTAGCACTCACTTCAGAGTGAGCACTATATTTCATTGACAGTCTGGTCAAAGAGAGAAGCCCTGGATGATCAGGGATCCAGGAAGTCTTTAAGAGCCGACATTAAGCAAAGAGAGATAAAGCCCCAGACTGATACCATGTTGCAAAACATTTGTTTTAGACATACAGCATGGTAACAGGCCATTTCGGCCCATGAGCCCATGCCACCCCTGGTATGTTTCGAACAGTGGGAGGAAATTGGACCCCCTAGGGAAAACCAATGAAGACATGGGGAGAACATGCCAACTCCTTATGGAAGTACGGGATTCAAACCCACGTGCCGATCACTGGTGCTGTGATGGCGATACACTAACTAAGACTCCAATTTTGCTGCCCATTTAATGTCTGATAGAAATGATGCTGAAGTCCTGCTACATATGGACATTCATGACCTTCTCCATGGTGAAATGGAATCCTCCTGGTATCATGGAGTGCTGATGACACCCCTGACATGCTCATGTAGGCAAATTCTATGCAGTTGAGACCTGTAATTGTGCATTTAGGATTTATTAGCTTTCATTGCATTTAGTAATTTATTTTACACTACAACTTAATCATGTAGCACTTAAAAATTATGTACCACATGACTGAATTTCAAACACAATATTCTCCGATTTCATAGCCAACATAATATCTCTGCAACCATTGTTATGAGTTCTAGACCAAGGACAGGATTGAACCTATAGGGGAAACAAAGGATCATACGCTGGTGTAAAGTGCTGAAGCAATGTTGGGAAAGCTGACAGCTGTCAAAAGCACGAGACCCACATGCTGGAACCCGGTAGGCTCATGGAGAGCATGCCCGCTGCTGTCAACCTCTCTCCACCAATAGGGGGAGCTGAAGGCATGCGCTGGGGCGTTGAAGAGCCGAGCACGCTGAATTTTTGAATGGGTCTGTTCGTTGGTTGGTTGGTTGGTTGGAGGGCAGTCAGTCGGACTGTCAGTGTGCTCACACAGTAGTTTCAGTGGGAGAAAGAATACTGAGCTACTTTGTCTATGGGTGCTAGCACTGTGTGTGTGTGTGTGTGTGTGTGTGTGTGTGTGTGTGTGTGTGTGTGTGTGTGTGTGCGTGCGTGCGTGCGTGCGTGCGTGCGTGCGTGCGTGCGTGCGTGCGTGCGTGCGTGCGTGCGTGCGTGCGTGTGTGTGTGTGTGTCCAACCTGGCCTTCCCCAGACCCTTTCCAAGAGGAAGACTTCGTGTGACGGGAGTTACTTGACAACCCAAGACAGGGTGTTTAGAAGGGAAGACTTTTGTAACAGATCACTTGTAAACCCTAAAGTGGGCTTCAGAGACGTGAACCTCGTGTAGTGACTAGGAGATCACTAGAAAATTCCCATGTGAAGAAATCAAAGATGGTTGTTGCCACATTCAAAACTCAAGAAAGTCAGTCTATGGTGATTGTAAGTCTCCAGTGATCATGGCCATTTGTCTTTACGTCAAACTAGAAGACCAGTGTGCAACCAAACTAAGAATCCCAAGCCTGGAGACCAGACTCTGTGAGCTGTTCCTTTCTGACTGATGGACTTGATGTGACCGATTTGAAGTTTTGTTTTAGGAGTTTTCTTTTGGGGCATTTTGAGCTTGGACTGTGTTTTTTCCCACATACACCTTGTAAGTATCTGTTATTAATGTAGAGTTGCCATAAAGGCTTATGTTCAAGGGTTAAGTTTATTGAGGTAATTCTATTATTGTTAATTTGTTAATAAAATTTGTTTTCAGCTTAACCCATCTGTTTATGCATCTCTCAATTGCTGTTGGTGAAGTGTAACACCATCCCTCAATTAAACTGAAGGCAATCAAATTTTCTAATATCTATTGTCTGGTACTTCATTTCAATAATTTGAAAGTACATATAACACCACATCAATAACATGACATTCATTTGATCTCTACATTCCTTAAGTAAATTGTACTTTGGTAGTTTGATTTTAATAATTTCTTGCTGGCTGCCTTTTACTATCCCATTATTTTTAAAGTGCCAAAATCTGAATTCAAGTTTCTAAAAGTTTCCCAAACCAACTGATAGGCCTATCAATGCAGGATAACTCTTCTGGCTGTGAACAGATGCTACTGGTGAGAGCTGGGCAGATTTATTTACTGATTAGTGGCTTGTTCTAATTTGAGCACTGATAACTTTTTAATCCTCTTCTGTTTTGATCCCACTTTTCTGCAATCTTCACCTTTAAACTGGCATTAAACATCCCCTTTAGTGAAGGGAAGTTCAAAGTACACATTTACTCTCTCAGCCATGTCGGTAAGTGCAAGGCCATCCAGTTTGGAGGGAAAAAAAGTAGATCCAATCATTATTGAAATGGTGAAAGATTGCAGCATCCTGCTGTCAGAGGGACTTGGGAGTGCTTGTGTATTGATCAAAAAAGGTTGGTTTGCAGGTTCAACAGGTGACCAAGAAGACAAATAGAATGTTTGGGTCCTTCACAGAGGAGGAGGAACTGCATCTCCCAGAGACTAATGAATCTGTCTCTGCCAAAGGAGGAATGCAAACACTGCCTCATTGAATATATTTAAGACATATTGAACAATAGGGGAATTAAAGGTTATGGGGAAAAGATTGATAAGTGAAGCTGAGTCCACAGCCAGATCATCCATGATCTTATTAAATGTTCGAAGCAGGATCAACAGGCCAAATCACTGACCCTTGCTTCTATTGCTTATGTTCTAATGTAAAATGTAAACTGCATTAGGATGATCACCACCTTTTCAAAAAACAAACCAAGGCACGTGTCATTTATATTCTAGTAAGTTTTTTCCTCAAATTCTACTAGCAACGATATTTAAAACTGGTGGCCAGATTCCTGTTGCTGTAGAGGTTCCTGGAGCTCAGGCAGCAGGAAAGTTTCTCCCAGCACTGGTTACACCAGGAGCCAAAGCTGGTTTTGCAACATAAAGAAGTTGTGACCTAAGTAACATAAAAAACAAAGAATTTGGAATTGATTTGGAGGATGCACAAAAAAGATTTGTTAAGATAGCCCTAGCCGTAGCAAAAAAATGTATTATGTCAACCTGGAAATTGGAAGATAATTTGAAAATACAACAATGGTATATAGAAATGAATAAATGTATTCCATTAGAAAAAATAACATATAGTTTAAGAAATAATATTGAAATATTCGAACAAGTATGGGAGCCTTACATTAAATACAATAGCGAAAACCTACCGGGGACAAACATTACCTAAGTTGATGGAAGGAGAAGGAAAGAAAAGAATGGACTCTGTAGAATTTCTGGTGTATTTTTGTTGAATGACAACATTGTCTGACTGAATTAATGCAACCTAGATTGTATACCTAAAATGGATGAGGGGGGGGGGTGGCTTGGGAGGAGGGAGGGGGGGGGGAGAAAAAGTCACTGTAAATGTGTGAAAAAGAAAAAGTGTATATCATGGCTATTGTGATTTATGGTGTGAAAAATAAAAAATTAAATTAAAAAAAAAGAAGTTGTGACATTCAGTCAATAGAGGGAAGTGAGCTTGGGCTGAGACTGGTTGGATGTTGGATCCTCTGTCCTCTTTCCTCAATGCTCAAATAACAACACGCTGCTCACTGGTTCCATTAGTGACATTTAATTACAATTTTTAAATTATTTTTTTCTACAGACAATGAAAAGCTGAGTCATAAATGTATATGGCATTGCAACAGCAAGCTAGAGCACAATCTAACTTTGCACAGATTAAAATATTTTTTCACTGGGAGATATATCTTGGCTTACTTTGCAGATCCAGGTCATGACATTTTACTTGCATTGTATGGGCCCCATAATCCAAAGACTTTTTTTATACTGTTTCCACCCCTGCCTCTGGGTTTCCATACTTCACTCAAGCTGCTACCTTCTCCACTGCCATCCTCACCCCTCACCGCTCTGGGCCTCGAGACCTGTAATCATCTAGAGCAGTACAGGACTAGATCATCGTGGGTGTAGGCAGTCCTTAATAACATTGGAAGGTGAACGTAGATGGTATAACTGTCACTTGCAACATGCAACCAGCTGCATTTTAGTGCTTTTAATTATTTATGGTTTTGGTGACCGTTGACATATATGGTACAAATTGAAACTAACACCTGACCTTTTACAACGTTGATAGCACTCCCTGGTAAATGTTACTCAGGAAATTACAAATGGTTATGATGCAGAGGAGTTGCTCTTTCCAACCCTGACGTAACCCCCACAAAGGTTTTGACCAGCTGGCAGAAATCCAAAATGCCTTTGCATTGCTTTTTCTTTAGCTCTACGGTTAACACCTCAAAGAAGATATTGCAGAATGCAGCAGCTACAAATAAATAGTGTGAAAATGGAAGGCCTCTGTTGTATTGACAAAAACATCAGGAAATATTTAGATCAACATAAGGCAGAAGTAGAAAATCTGAAATGCGCAGTAGTGCTTTGTGCGCTTTCATGCTTATTTTGTTCTCTCATATTGTACACAGTTCTCAGAATAAGTAACATTTTGCTGGTCGCTAGAGGAACTCAGATGAAATAGTAATCAAGCTTTACTTCCTGTTTTATGCATTTAGAAAACATTAAATTGTAGCTCTGCTCACTCTCTCCTATGTTCTCATGAACAAATCAGGAAAATGTTTCTTGCTTTTCAGCTTTTTTTTCCCTTAGACATTTTGGGTTTTAAATGTAGAAATGGATCTGGGTCCTTGTTGGAAAAGGTTAACTTATTCAATAGGTCAGGTCCCATAGGCCATGTCAATAGGGATTTGGATGGAGTAAATGTGTAACTCGAAGTGAGTTTATCAAGTGGGGAAAAAACCCCACACACAACAAAACCATGTAACAAAGGAATGGGATGGGTCATTTCTTGAAGTCCTTGAAGAAGGGCTCAGGGCCAAAAATATCAGTTGTGCTTCTTTACCTCCCATGGATTCTGTGTGACCTGCTGAGTTCTTTCAGCATTTCTGTGTTTTTACCATTCACTCATTGACCCTGTCACACCTGATAGATCATAGCTGATATATCACAATTCATCATATCCAGAATTGCCCACATCATTTGATACTCTTGCTACAAAAATTCTTATGCTTCACTCCAGAGAATTATATATCCTGCATGTCCCTACAGAAGATAGCAGAGGCAGCTTAAACAACTTGTTTAAAGACATTTATACAATGATTATAGAATATTAAAAATGTGCATCAAACTAATCCCATCCTAACACAATTTACTAGGAGTTACCATGTTCTACTACTGATTGAAAATTGTATGTTCATAATAATAATGGAGTGGTCTGCATTGATTTTTGCACATACAAGTTTTATTTGGCAACAACAATGCAGTTTTACTTTAGTTAGAACATGATCAAATAGTAGCAGGAGTAACCTCACATCTACCCCACCATTCAATATGATCATCTCTTCTGTGCCAGTTCCTTATAGCCCTCCGCTCCATCAGCTTTCAAATATTTATCTGCTTCCACTTCAAATATGCCCAAATATCTCAACTCCACAACCTCCGGAAGTAGAATATTTCAGAGATTCACTACCTTCCGTGAGAAAAAAATTCCTATGGAAATATATATTTAAAAAAAAACTGCCCTTTAATCATGTAATTATGTCCATTCTTTCAAGAATGTTGCATACAGAATGTTTATTTCACTGGGGAATTAATGGCAAGGGTCATTCTTTTAATGGTAGTTTGCACAAACAAATATTGGGCTTGTAATACTGCTTTTCTGCCTCATACAATAAAACCCTGTTATCTGGAATTCAAGCAACCAGCAGCTTCAAACATCCATCAAAAAAAATGAGGAAAATAAATAAGTATAAAATATGCAAGTTTAAAAATTGTCATGCCTTGCCATTAGTTCACCAATCAGGCAGCACACAATCTCAAGCAACCAGAAAATACACATATCCGCCATCCACCAATCTCCATAGAGGCTGGATTTCAGGGGTTTTACTGTATAATGTACTTACCAATAATCAAAATCATGGGTAATATTATATAACATTGGTATCAAACAGTTACTGGGATAAAGTTAAAGGTTCAAATAGTTTTTGACACAGAAGTACTTGGACCACAGGGCTATAGAGGATGGGGTTATTCCCCAATGTGAATCCCCAGCTCACTCAGGGAAGAGAGGTACAGTATATTGTTTACCATGGAGAATTGAATTGATATGAACCCACTTCTGTTGTGGAACTTCCAGTAAATAACTTCTTTTTTTTATCAGTGTAGGAAGAAGAGAAAAATAAAAATTACTCTTTATGAAAAAAGTTTTAAAGAAATTCACTTACACAGAACAAGGCTGGATCCATCTGTACCCCGTTCAACATATATAGTATAACTGGTGATAAAGCCTTGCTGTCTTTCGAGTGGAATCTCCTTCCATTTTATTTGAACTTGGTTCCCATCAACTTTCATCAGCGAAATATTTGGTCCAGTTGTAGGTTCTGAAAGATTAAAGTCATAACATTGAAAAGGAGCAAAGGTGAGGTGCGCCCATCTTGGTCAAAATTTAAATAAATACTTTATTGTAAAAAATCATGTTAAAATTGTCATTAATGGTCAGATGTCTCAAGTTTTCCAACTCAGTAGGTCAAGTAGACAAGGCTGTCCTTTATCTCCAGCTCCATTTATTTTAGCAATAGAAATACTAGCAGAATTTGAAAAAAAGACATACAAATGCTGGAGAAACTCAGCAGGTCAAACAGTGCCTTTATGTAGCAAAGATACATCACCAGTGTTTGGGGCTTGAGCCCTTCATCAAGGTATGGGGGAACACGAAAGACGTCCAAATAAAAGCAGAATTTGTTCGATGAGATCCAAACAAAAGGGGGTTCAGAGTGAACAGGAAAGAACATAAGACAAATTTATTTGCTGACAATATATTAATATATTTGACAAATCCAACCGAATCTCTGGCTAAATTGCAAGATATCTTGGAAGATTATGGTAAGGTTTTGCGTATAAAATAAATTTTGATAAAGGCCAAATTATAAAAATAGATCATAGCCAGTTGTAACAAGGAAGTAAATTTGATTGGCCACAAGGGAGTATTAAATATTTAGGGATAACCTGTAGAATTTATATAAATTGAATTACCTCCCTTTGCTTGGAAAGATTGAGGAGGATTTAGGTAGATGGAGGAGCCTACCCGTTACTTTAAAGGGCACAATCAGTTATATTAAGATTAAAGTGATTTCAAGACTGCAAAATTTCTTTCAATCCTCGTCCATTCTTAAACCAAGTTTTTTAAAGCACTTAACAAGCATGTCAGACAATTTATATGGATTTCTAAATGACAAGAGTCTCCATGGAAAAAAACTTACTTGGGATTAATCATTGGGTGGACTATGATTAAATGATTTAAAAAATATTATTTGGCTGTCCAATCAAAATTTATAGCATCTTTTTTTGAGGGAGGGGATATTCCTGATTGGGCTCAAATTGGTCGACACATAGTGGATGAGAAGATAGCAGAAGATTTCATTTACAAATGGAATATCAAATTATTGTCTGGATATGGCAACAAATTAATAAATGCATAAGTCTGAAAATGAGATAATACCAATGACATTTTGAAATAAAATCCTGGACACTTGGCACCATAAAGGGATCAAGTGTATCAAGGATTGTTATGAACAAGGACAATTTATGACATTTGAATAGCTAAAAAATAGATGTGATTTATCAAATCAAACTTGCTTCTGCTATCTTCAATTAAGAGCTAAGTTTAGGATCAGCCATGACCCTGCCAATGTGTAGTTTAGGACCAGCCATAACCCTGTGAATGTGGTGTTTAGGACCAGCCATGACCCTGCCAATGTGTAGTTTAGGACCAGCCATGACCCTGCTAATATGTAGTTTAGGACCAGCCATGACCCTGCCAATGTGTAGTGACATTGAGGCTCTTCTTCGAAAAGGGATGACAAGTAAATTTATATCTTAGATGTATTTCCTATTGCAGAGTAATAGCTTGAAACCAGGCTTGCACAAATCTTGGGGGAGAGGTGGGAAACGGACTTGGGGAAAAGGATTCAAGAAAATATTGGTCAAAATTGTGCTCTGATAATACAACACCATTTATTAATGTCAGATGGTACAATACAATGTAATGTCCCAATTATACTTTACACTGCAAAAATTACATGGTTTAAAATCTGAAATTCCGGACTCCTGTTTTAGGTGTGGTATAGAGGTGGGAAAATTCAACCTGGCTATGCGTGAAGGTAAGATCCTTTTGATATAATTGGCAGAAATTTTGACAAAAATTATAGGTGGATTTTCCTTTGGAACCAGAACTGCATTTATAGAGCATCTTATGGTTATTGGTACAAAACTATCAAAATATCAAATGCAATTCATGAGGATTTCACTGACAGTAGCCAGAAAATGCATAGCTGTTACATGGAAATTCAAATCCACCCTACTTATTATTCACTGCGATATAGAAATGCAAAGTTGAGCCCCCCTGGAAAAGATAACATAATCTTAGAAAGAAATATGATGTTTGTTAAAATATGGCAACCTTACTTGAATCATACTGGCATATAATTAACTTCCCCCAAAATGTTTAAATAGTTTCTTCTTTGGCTTGGCTTCGCGGACGAAGATTTATGGAGGGGGTAAAAGTCCACGTCAGCTGCAGGCTCGTTTGTGGCTGACAAGTCCGATGCGGGACAGGCAGACACGGTTGCAGCGGTTGCAGGGGAAAATTGGTTGGTTGGGGTTGGGTGTTGGGTTTTTCCTCCTTTGCCTTTTGTCAGTGAGGTGGGCTCTGCGGTCTTCTTCAAAGGAGGTTGCTGCCCGCCAAACTGTGAGGCGCCAAGATGCACGGTTTGAGGCATTATCAGCCCACTGGCGGTGGTCAATGTGGCAGGCACCAAGAGATTTCTTTAGGCAGTCCTTGTACCTTTTCTTTGGTGCACCTCTGTCACGGTGGCCAGTGGAGAGCTCGCCATATAACACGATCTTGGGAAGGCGATGGTCCTCCATTCTGGAGACGTGACCCATCCAGCGCAGCTGGATCTTCAGCAGCGTGGACTCGATGCTGTCGACCTCTGCCATCTCGAGTACTTCGACGTTAGGGATGAAAGCGCTCCAATGGATGTTGAGGATGGAGTGGAGACAACGCTGGCGGAAGCGTTCTAGGAGCCGTAGGTGGTGCCGGTAGAGGACCCATGATTCGGAGCCGAACAGGAGTGTGGGTATGACAACGGCTCTGTATACGCTTATCTTTGTGAGGTTTTTCAGTTGGTTGTTTTTCCAGACTCTTTTGTGTAGTCTTCCAAAGGCGCTATTTGCCTTGGCGAGTCTGTTGTCTATCTCATTGTTGATCCTTGCATCTGATGAAATGGTGCAGCCGAGATAGGTAAACTGGTTGACCGTTTTGAGTTTTGTGTGCCCGATGGAGATGTGGGGGGGCTGGTAGTCATGGTGGGGAGCTGGCTGATGGAGGACCTCAGTTTTCTTCAGGCTGACTTCCAGGCCAAACATTTTGGCAGTTTCCGCAAAGCAGGACGTCAAGCACTGAAGGGCTGGCTCTGAATGGGCAACTAAAGCGGCATCGTCTGCAAAGAGTAGTTCACGGACAAGTTGCTCTTGTGTCTTGGTGTGAGCTTGCAGGCGCCTCAGATTGAAGAGACTGCCATCCGTGCGGTACCGGATGTAAACAGCGTCTTCATTGTTGGGGTCTTTCATGGCTTGGTTCAGCATCATGCTGAAGAAGATTGAAAAGAGGGTTGGTGCGAGAACACAGCCTTGCTTCACGCCATTGTTAATGGAGAAGGGTTCAGAGAGTATAGTTAAGTTAATAGCATTGAATTCCTGATGATCAAAATATGGACTAATTAACAAAGGGATGCTCAAAACATTCCTTCTTTTTTAATTTAGCAGTTGGGGGGGGAGGGGGGAGATTTGAGCAATCATTTTAAAATATTATTTATATGATGTATGTAATGATATAATGTTCTGTATGAGTCTTGGAAAAATTAAAATAAAATATTAACAAAAAAGAAATGTAGAAATGTTGGGAGTTGAGCAGTCCTGGTAAAGTTAATGACAGGAAGAACAGTGGGAAAACATGTAGTAAGCTCAGCTGTCTGTCCTCAGTAACTGCAAAAGCTCTGACACTCAGGAGGGAATACAGGTGAGGAGGAGTTTTGATTTTGGTAGTGTGGTGAAAGGCATTTGTATAGATGTATGGACTGGCCACTCAGAACCTCCCTGACCTTCCCTAACCCCTCCCTTGGCTCCTTCCCTGATTTCCCAATAAAGGCTGGCGTGCCCGGACTTTCCCCTCTTGCTCCTGTACCTGGAACCTGGCCAAGCAGTGTATCAGTAATGCTCAGGTTTTTGGTAATTAAAGCCATTTAATCACTCCATTATGTCAATGTGATTATTGTGTGCACCACAGGTAGCAGTGGGTATCTGGGGTGGGTTGCAATTAAAACCTAGACAGGTAGGGCCTGGAGGTGGCAGAGTAATTAGCCAATCAGCATAAAACCTGGACAGGTAGGGCCTGGAGGTGGCAGAGTAATTAGCCAATCAGCATAAAACCTGGACAGGTAGGGCCTGGAGGTGGCAGAGTAATTAGCCAATCAGCATAAAACCTGGACAGGTAGGGCCTGGAGGTGGCAGAGTAATTAGCCAATCAGCATCAACATTGGTTTAAATAAGAAAGTCTGCAGATTCTGTGATTGTTATTACACAAAAATGCTTGTAGAAACTCAGCAATGCACAGTGTTCTTTCCTCTTGTGATCTCCCACCCATTTTCACATGACCTCTTGCCTGTGGGCCTTTGCTCCACCCCCCACCATTCTATTCAGACACTTTGCTTTTTGCTCATACCTTAATGAAAGGCTCAGGCCTGAAATATTGGTTATGTATCTTTATCTTTGCTATAGAAAGAAAGCTGTTTGACCTACTGAGTTTCTCCAGCATTTTCATGTAAAAGGGAAAAAATATTTGCTTAACAGTTGGGGCCACTCCTGCTCTGCAGTTTCCATAAGCAGTGTAAAAGGCACTTAACTTGCTAATTTAAGATGCTGTTGGCTCCCACAAATTTCTGAGGCCTGAGAATTCCAAACAGGAGACATTAACTTTAAACTCCGGCCACAATGTTAGAAGGAAACCTTATCTGAACATTATGACCTCTCATGCTGAGCAGATTATTCAAGCTCCAATGTTAAATCATGGATGGCCGATATAACCTATTTCAGATAGGTTATATCAGATGATCCCTCAGATACACATGCTGTATGGGCAATCTTTAGTATTTGTTTAATATAATCACTTAATGTTTTACAAACATTCTTACATTTCTTACTTTCAGTATTTCCTTGAATCAATAGGTTCTCACAGAAAAGATGATCTCATTTTTATTTCTATGTTCTGTTTTAAAAAGACTACAGAAAAACTGGCAAAGATTGCTGAGGTGCACTCTTTATTAAAACTGTGCCAGAGAATACATCTGAAAAACCTTATGTTGTGAAACACACTACTTATTATTGGCAAGCCTCGTTGACAGTGGCCGCAGAGACTTGCTGTCCTGCCGTTCAAGTTGGAACATAGTTCTGAGAAATGAATGAAATTAAGAAGTGCAGGCGTGGAGGTGAACTTGTTCGACAGCTAAATTGGACGGCTTGTTTCCGAGTTATGCAGAGAGAGTTTCCACATTTGAACCCAATCTATGCCAGCATGAGAGATTAAAGCAAAACAGCTGGAATCCTAGTTCTGATTAGTGATTTATGCAATCTATGGGGACATTGTGTGAGTTAATGGGTCTGACTGTGATGTTCTTCGATCCAAGAGTGCGACACGGTGGCGTGGATGTAGAGCTGCAGCCACAGTGCCAGAAACCTATCTTCAATCCTGAGTTTGGGGTTTTGTCCGTGTGGAGTTTTCATTTTGTCCCTATGATCAGGCGATTTCATCCAGGTGCTCTGGTTTCCTCCCATATCTGAAAGGCGTGTGGTTTGTTAGCTTTGGCCACTGTCCAGTGCTCCTAGTGTGTAAGTGATTAGTAGAATATGGGAAAAGGTGATGTCAAGATGGGAAGATCAAAATATGGATTAAGGTAAGATTTAGGTAAATGGGGATGATTCATTCAGAAAGTGGGCTGAAGGGTTTGGTTTTCTGCTGTGCCCCGAGATGACTATGACTTCTCTCAGTCAAATGATCTCTGACAGTCAATCTGTCCTCTCTGGAGAGAAAATGAAATACAATTGAAAAAGTAGAAAGAAAGAATATTTATTATAATAATTACTTACTTCCTTCTACTGAATATCCCTGCGTTAAACAAGATTTTCCTCGTCCCTTCTGGTAGATTGCAGTGACAGATATATTGTAGCGTTTTCTTGGCATAATGTTTTCTAAATAAATAATAAAAGTAATTTTTTAACACTAATCTTACCAGCTTTATGACAAATAGAACACATAAGAGGGCATAAAATATGCATTCTGTACAATTATGGCTCTACCTGCTGGACTTCAGATGACTTAGCTGGATAGCACACAAAACAATCTACCCCATGATGACCTATCCACAAAGAGCTTAATATCTGTTTATCCATTTTGGTAACTTCATTATTCTGTGACAATGATATTTCTGTGATAGCAACAGTATGTTAAATGAAAGTCTTCAATGGATAGTTGAATCCAATTTTCCCAGACCAATCCCTATGATTCAAATCAACATGAATATATCCAGGGACATTGTGAACCTATTTTCTGCTGTGTTGAGACATGACCTTCAATGCTGTAATTCCACTTGATTATAATATTTAAGGAGATATTTTGAAGACATTGCTCTGAAAAAGACAATGACAGTTGCATCTTATTGCCGACTTACCTCCTATTAGAAATGCCTGAGATGAGGAAGTTTGTCCGATAAATAAAGAGTGATTTCCCCTGGGCAGCCGTTTCCAACCAAGCAACTCCTTGTTGCTGTCAGCTGCTTCTATCCAGTAGACTACATAACCCAGCACTAGCTCACTCGTTTCATCTGGTGGCTCCCATTCGACAAATATTCCAGAGTCTCCAGCCGGTGCTGCCTTGACTCTTCTGGGAGCCATTAGTTCTGTTTGGTGATAGAAGAAGAGCAATGAAACTAAAGCACTATCATATCATACCGACATCAAACGGATCTTGTGTAGGAGTTAGAATCCACATGAGGAGTCTTTCATTCTTGACATTTCCTTCCCTGAGAGGATAGTTGGGAGAGAGATTGCTGAAACAAGAGGCTTCAGCGAGAAGAGGTGAGACTCAGGTAAGACTAGTGAAAATTTATTATTATTTTTTTATTGACCTTATATTCGTTCCAAGTAGAATAGTCAGAATGGCAACAAGGTTATTGGAGAGTTCATCATGTGAGATGTGGGAATTCTGGGAGATTTTCCATCTCCCTGATACCCACATCTCCATTAAGTCCATCAAGATGCAACTCCTATCAGAACTGAGGCTGCAGCTCGATGACCTTCATCTCAATTGGGAGAATTAGGAGTTCATAGATAAGAGCTACAGGCAGGCATTCACACTAAAGCTTAAGAAGGCAGGAGGCTGGGTGATTGTCAGATGAGGGAAAGCAAAAGCAAGCAGGCAGGTACTGCAGGGTACTCCTGGAGCTGTTTTCAATATTGAGTATATAGCTCTGAATAGTGTGTGTAAGGAAGAACATCGTGGAGGGAGTGTCTACCAAGTTAGTTTGGGTGGAAGTCAGAAATAAGAAGGGAGTGATCACTCTATTGGGAGTAGTCTATAGACCCCCTCATAGCCTTCAGGACACTGATGAACAGATAAGTAGGCAGATTTTGGAATGGTGCAAAAATAACAGGGTTAGTGTTATGGGAAACTTAAATTTTCCAAATAATAATAATAATGATAAATCAGCATCTGCGAACTTTGGGATTTAACTTCAACTTCCCTAATATTGACTGGCACATTGTCTCTGCAAGATAGACAGATGGGGCAGAATTTATCAGGTGTGTCCAAGAAGGATTCCTGACACAGTATGAGGACAAGCCAACTAGAGGAGAGGCCATATTGGATCTAGTACTGGGAAATGAACCTGGTCAGGTTTGTCCCACTGAGACAGGAAAAAGATGGTAGGATAAGGGAACAGGTGTTGACAAAAAGGTGAGTTAAGGTGAAGAAGTAAACATACATAAGGTTAAGGAAGCAAAAGACAGGAAGGACATGAGAATAATATCGTAGTCAAGAAGGGACTTAAGGAAGGACAGGAGAGCTAAAATGGGACACAAGAAGGCCTTGGCAATAGGATTAAAGAAAACTCTGAGGTGTGAACAGAAGGATGACTAGAGAGAAGGTAAGGCCACTTAAGTATAAAGAATCAAGATGTGCCTGGAAGCAGAGGAGATAGGAGAGGACCAAAATGAATACTTTGCTTCAGTGTTCACCAGAGAGGATCTTGGCCAATGTGAGATCAGTATCGAATAAGTGAATGTGTTAGACCATGCAGTGGCAGATTAACTTTAGTAAGGACTCCCCTCCTGACCTTGCCCCCCTACCCCATGGCCACCACCCTTCATCTAACGCTGTGACTGTGGTAAAACACAGAAATGCTGGAGGAACCCTTCCGGTCTCAGCTTCCACAGGAGGTAAAGATACCTTGAAGAAGGGCCAGGCCCACCCAAAATGTCAGTAATATATCTTTAACTCTTACAGACACTGTGAGACTGGTTGAGTTCCTCCAGCTTTGAGATTTTACAATTCAATTTACAAATGTGAGTTTGGCTTCTCCCTTTCATTTTGCTGAGATTTCATTCAGAACAATTTATATATTACATGTTTTTTTTTACAACTCTCGCATGAGTAATAAGAGACCAAATATCCCTGTAGTGAAGTAACAAATTAGGCTTTCATTTATAAATAAAACTTGATTATGCAAAATCACAGTACAACGATGATTAAAAACGTAGACATATTAAAGTTCAACAAATGGCTATCACCTTTAGTTGTATTATTTGAAGAGAAATCACTAATTTAGTTTAATATTATTTTAATTCAACAATTAATTTGACGTGCTACCTTTTTTTGCTGACCCAGCCAATTTCAACAAAATGTTAAAGCGATTGGACTGCCCGCCGTCCTGCTGGGCAGGGAGAGGTCACTGACCCTCCCAGCCCCAGCCCCTGTACCACTAGGCAGGGACAGGTAATGTCCCCCATCCCTTGTCCCATTGGGCAGGGAGAGGTTGCATCCCCCATCCCACTGGGCAGGGAGGGGTCGCCATCCCCCGTCCCGGTGGGAAGGGAGAGGTCCCTGTCCCTGTCCCACTTTTCAGGGAGAGGTCGCCATTACCCCTGTGTTGTTTCTTCTATTACAATGATCAGTGAAGAGAAACTAACAAAGTGAAAAATGCAAGGATTACATCCACCAGCGAAACTTCAGCTAACAGGTAATGTGGCTGAAAATTGGAACAGATTTAAACAGCATTTTGGATTGTATTTAGTGGCAGTCAGAGATGATGAGAAAAGTGATACATTGAAAGCATCAGTTTTCTTACATGTCATAGGTGATGAAGCCCTGGAGGTGTATAATAACTTCACATTTGCTGCTGAAGGAGATAAAATGAAACTGGAAAAAAATAATGGAACAGTTTGAGGCATTCTGCATACCTAAATGTAACATGATGTTTGAGAGGTACAGATTGTTCACATGTGCCCAGAAAACAGAAGAAAGTATTGATCAGTATGTGACTGAATTGAGAAACAGAAGCAACATGTGTGAATTTGGTGGACTGACCAGCTTGCTGATAAAAGACTGACTTTTGTGTGGTATTCCACAAGGGAAAGACTGTTAAGAGAGCAAAATCTAGACCTGTAAAAAGCCATAGCACTCTGTAGAGCTGCAGGAACTTTAAAAACGCAGCCAAAAGAGCTCTTCAGTGAAACTAGCTGTAATGTAGATGCAGTGAGCAAGAACAAACATAAATCATTTAACAAAAAGCATGACAAAGTAGAAAGAGAGACATGGCCAGTGAACAAAAATGAAAGGGACAATCAAAAGCCATGTCGTCGATGCAGTACACAACACCTACCAAAAAAATGTCCAGCATATGGTAAAATATGCTATATGTGCAACAAAAGCAACCATTATGCCTGTTGCTGTTGGGACAAAGTGCAACAAAGCAAGGTTCAATGCATTAGATGAAAGGGAGATAGAGGAATTCTATGTAGATGTTGTGACTGAAAACAAGAAAGAAAACAGAGACTGGATGTTGAGATTAAATTGGAAACTGGAGCACAAATTAATGTAATATCAGAGACTGATTTTAAGATTAGACCGTGACCAAAGATGTATGGAACAAAAGTGAGGATGGCAGGATATTCAGGTATTGATTTACTAGTGCACAGCGATTGGCTGAGAACTTAGCCACACCTACTGTCTGGGCCTTAAAGGGTTATGTCCCTAGCCAGGTCGGATCGAATCATTCCGGACTGGTCAGCCACCTGTGAAGAGCTCCTGTCTTTTGCTAATAAAAGCCTTGGTTTGGATCAACAAGTCTTTGGTTCTTTCGACGAGCTCTACAATGGTCAAAGTGAAACTCAAGGACAAAGAGCACATGCTAGCATTCATCATGGTACCAAAAGATGTGCAGGCCATACTAGGTTTAACAGCCTATGAGAAAATGAACCTGGTAAAAAGAGTCCTTGTTGTGGAAAGCAAAGGAGAGACAGTCTATGATGAACTCATGAAAGATCCAATTCAGGGTCTAGGCTGCCTTCCAGGAGAACACACGATCAGAGTGGATAAATGTGTGGCACTGATAATACATCCATGCAGAAAAGTTCCATTTGTGCTTCAAAAGCAGCTAAAGACAGAGTTGGACAGGATGGAAAGCCTGTACGTGACTCAATGGAATGGGTGAGTTCACTCTTTGTTGTAGACAAAAAGCATGGAAAGCTTAGAATTTGTCTGGATCCAAGAGATCTAAACTGAACAATAAAGAGAGAACACTTTAAACTTCCAACACATGAAGAAATCATGTCACAGTTTGCAAATGCAAAGTTTTTCAACAAGTTAGATGCATCATCAAGAATTTGGCAGTTGAAATTAGACTGCGCATGATCTACAGTCCATTTGGCAGATACAAATTCCTAAGGTGACCATTCAGAATTGCCTCAGCTCCTGAAGTGTATCACAAAACTATCCACATGGTCCATGAGCATCTGTACGGAGTTGATAGCTCAATGACATCATAGTATGAAGCATGATGAGAGACTAAAGAAAGTGCTGGAAGCAACAATGAAAGCAAACTTGAAGCTGAATCAAGAGAAATGCCAGAACTAACATTTGTAGGAGATATTATTGGCAGTGAGGGCATCAGACCAGATCCCAGAAAGGGGTCCGCCATTGGGAACATACCAAGACCACAATACAGAAATGATGAACAGAGGTTTAATGGAATGGTCAAATATATAGGTAAATTCATATCCAACCTCTCAGAAAAGAAGGCTCCATTGAGAAGACTAACAGAAGTTAGTGAGTGGAATCATGAAGATGAAAACCCATGGATTGAACTAAAGAAACAACTCACAGAGGAACCAGTTCTGAGGTTTTACGACCCAGCGAGACCCATCAAGATATCATCAGACACATCACATAGTGGGGACGGTGCAGCTCTTCTGCAAAAATATGATGTCTGGCAACCCACTGTGTATGCATCACACTCAATGACCAACATGAAGACGTGTTGCACTCAAATTGAAAAGGAGCTGCTCAGCATCACATACACCAGTGAAAAATTTCATCAGTTTATGTCAGGACAAGCAATCTGTGTAGAGACTGACCATAAGCCCTTGATTGCATTGTTCCAAAAGCCATTAAATGAATATCCACTTAGAATATAAAGAATGATGATTAGGCTGCAATGCTATACACTGAATGTGGCAAACACTCCAGATAAGCTGATGTACACAGCAGACATGTTGTCTAGAGCTGTTGACATGAGAGAGCCAGCAAGCACCAAAATGGATGAAGACATGAATGCGTTCGTGACATGATCACAAGTGCACTGCAAATATCAGATGCAAAAATGGAGCTCATAAAGTCAGAGACAAACAAAGATGAAACACTAAGACAACTGAGGAAAAACATTTTGGATGGATGGCCTAACATGAAGTAGAACTGCTCACCTGACGTTGCAGAGTACTGGAACTGTAGGGCGGAACTATTAGTGATTGAAGAGATCATCAACAGAGGAAGTAAAATCCTTATCCCAAAGAGTCTGAGAAAAGAGATACTAAAAAGGATTCATGGAGGACATCTCGAAATCGAAAAGTGTAAGAAAAGCACACGAGAGGTGATGTACTGGCCAAGAATCAACAATGATATAACAAATGAAGTGTCAAACTGTGCAATATGCTGGAAATATCAAGCAAGCAATCCTGCAGAACCACTAAATCCATACCCAGCACCACACAGCCCTTACCAGAAGGTAGGCACTGACCTATTCGAATGTCAAGGGAAGGACTATCTGGTAGTCACAGATTATTACTCCCTGTATCCAGAGGTGTGTAAACTGAACACCACCACTGCAGATGCTGTAATAACAGGTATGAAAGCCATATTCTCCAGACATGGCATGGCAAGCGAGGTCTTCACATACGAATATAAGATGAAACAACCATTCTTCATTCAGATTCTTGATGATCTTCTGTAGAACTGTGTCCTTTTCTGTTTCAGCTGCGATCTGCTTGGATTTCATGTCAGATATGGGAAGAGATTCAGTGATCAGATTCATGGGGAGATTCACATCTGTCTCTGTGGAACTTTCATTGGGTGCTTCACTCTACGTCGTTGCCTTGGATAATAACCATATAACCACTTACAGCACAGAACAGGCCAGTTCGGCCCTACTAGTCCATGCCGTAGCAAATCCCCACCCTCCTAGTCCCACTGACCAGCACCCGGTCCATATCCCTCTAGTCCCCTCCTATCCATGTAACGATCCAGTCTTTCCTTAAATGTAACCAATGATCCCGCCTCGACCACGTCTGTCAGAAGCTCATTCCACATCCCCACCACCCTCTGCGTAAAGAAATTTCCCCTCATGTTCCCCTTATAATTTTCCCCCTTCAACCTTAAACCATGTCCTCTAGTTTGAATCTCCCCCTTTCTTAATTGAAAAAGCCTATCCACATTTACTCTGTCTGTCCCTTTTAAAATCTTAAACACCTCTATAAAGTCCCCTCTCAATCTTCTACGCTCCAGAGAAAAAATGCATCAGCTAACTCAATAAGTTTCCCTGGTGTGTACACCAATACACCAATTCAAAGTCATAACGTAGTTTCATCATCAGTCTTTGGATTCATGGTGACATTTGACTTAAATTTTTCTTGTTTATGTCTATTAATGGCTTGTGGCCTGTCTCTGCCATGAATGTTGGTAGACCATAAACATAGCTGAAGAATTTCTTGAGTCTATAGACCAGACTTAGACACTCTTTCTTGATCTGCACATATTGACATTCAGATGTTGTCATTGTCCTTGATGCGTAAGCTACTGGCCTCCAATCTTCTTCCACAGCCTGAAGTAGTATTGCATCTATTCCATCTTTTGATGCATCTGTGGATATTTTCATCTTTTGGATGCATTAAAAAACCATCAAAAATACTGGTTCTGTGGTTCGATTGGTCTTCAGTAGTCTCCATTCTTCCTTGTGGTTGGCTGTCCACTTGAATTCACATTTGTTCTGTAATAACTTCCTTCGGTACATTGTTTTGGAAGGCAGGTTTGGTATGAATTTACCAATGAAACTGATCATTCCCAGCACTCTCAATGTGCCTTTTTTGTCAGTGGGTCTTGCTTTCACCTTGCTCTTGTCTGGCTCCACACCTGCCTCTGACAGCTTATCTCCCAGAAAGGTGATTTCCTTCACACCAAACTGATATTTTTCTCTGTTTAACTTTAATCCATATTTATGGATGCATTGTAGCACTTTGATGAGCTTCTCATTGTGTTGTTCCTGTGTGGATCCCCATAGGATCAAGTCATCCATGAACACACATACCCCATTTATGCCTTCCATGATGTGCTCCATTGTCCATTGGAACACTTCTGGAGCTGAGGAAATTCCAAGACATCCTCAGACAGGAGCATCGGCCAAATGGTGTATTAAATGTCCAGTATTTTGTGCCTTTTTATTTGCCAGAAGCCCTGGGATTCATCCAATTTAGTGAAAAACTTTGCACCAGCCATCTCACTTGTAATTTCATCCCTGGTTGGAATCTGATAAGAGTTCTCTCTTTATATTGGCATTCAAGTCTTTTGGGTCCATGCACACGTGTAGGTCATTGTTCTTCTTTTTGACACACACCATTGAATTCACCCATTCTGTGCGTTCCTCCACTTTCTTTATGACATCTAGTGCTGTCATTTGGTCAAGTTCCTGCTTGAGCTTTTCTTTCAGTGGCCCTGCAACTTGCCTTAGGGCATGCACTACTGGGTGTGCATCCTCCTTTAAGTGTATCTTATAGGTGAATGGTTAAACCCCAAACCCCTTGAAGATGTCTGGAAATTGATCCAGAATTTCTTCTCCGCTGTTCCGTGTAGTGTCACTGTTAATGTGATACACCCTCTTGACTTGGTTTAAGTTTTCACATGCTTTGTCACCAAGCAGTGAATAATGTCCATCTGGGACTACAATGAACCTGAGGTGGTGCTCTTTATCTTTAATTTTCACCTTGAGTTTGTGTCAATGCTCTGTCCATCATTTCCCTGATGTTGCACTCAGAGATCAAGTTGACCTTTGCCTCTGTGTCTAACTTGAAAGAATTATTTGTTCCATTTGTATGCAATGTCACAGTCCATTTATCTTGCTCAGCACTGTTCACTTCCTGCACCACCATGCCCACGAAAAGTGTATCACTGAGAGCAGTGTCTTCTATAGTGTGTACAGTTTTACTTCTGTTTAGTTTGCCTTTGGAAAAGCATTGCTTTGCCTAGTGATTCTGCCCTTTGCATTTGTTACAGACTTTCCAATAGACTGGGCATTGCTTTGGCACATGTTTAGTGCCACATTGTCTCTCCATATTTTTGTTGTTTCCTGTATCTCATTTTGTGTGTGTGTGTATGACCAGACACTGTGGCTATGACCATGCCTTTATTTTCACTGGCTTTTACACTATCACCGAACTTTCTAAAAGCCAGACAAGAGCTCTTCAAAGCTCCAGCTAAGGTAAGCTCTGTCTCTCACAGCAACCTCTCACTTTCTTATCATTAATTCCGAACAGAATTTGATCACGGATCATTGAATCTTGCAGCGATCCAAAATTGCATATTCTTGCTTTTAATTTTTAAGTCTTTTAAGAAAGTAGCAAAGCTCCCTCCCTCCAGCTGCATGCACAAGTAAAACATGTACCTCTCAAAGGTTTCGTTTTTCTTTGATGAACAGTGTTCATTAAACATCTTGATAACCTTGTCAAATTTTCTCTGGTCTTTTGCCTCGGCAAAAACAAATGTGTGAGGTCCCGCCATGGTAAGTAGGAATGCAATCTTCTGTGTATCCAGTTTGCTATCATTTCCAATGGCTTGCAGGTACAGCATAGATCTTCATTTATAAAGCCTCCACTTATGGTCAACATTTCCAGTCCATTTTAAAGCATTATGAGTTTTTAAACTTTCCATATTTTCAATGATGATATTGATTGTTACTCACTATGCACAGTGTGTGTTTCTTTTTCTTCTTTCACTCCTGTACACAGCAGAACTGTTTCTTCCACTCCTGGTACCATGTGATGTTTCTTCTATTACAATAAAGTAACTTGGGTTCTTTTTAAAACATCTTTTTATTAACTAAGCAAACAGCATGAAGGACAGAACATATACAATGCAGACCTCATTTGGATGTATCCTTCTTAAATCTACCCAAGATGCAACAGCATCCCCAGATGCTAAACACTCTGACTCCTCTTGGTGGTAACACTCTATCACTACACCCCCATCCTGCTGGGCAAGGAGGTTGCCATTCGCCCTTCTCTGTTCCACTGGGAAGGAAGAGGTCCCTGTCCCCCAGCCCCATTCCCCTGCCCCAGTAGGCAAGGAGAGGTCACTTTGCCACTCAGGCCAGATGGTCGACTGTGGAAACCTGCCGCAGCCCCGGGTGTAGACACGGGGAGGAAGGGCCGCAAATATCCCATTGGGTTCCTGCAACACTGTATCTACAGTGCACCATTCCTCCCATGCTCCTGTATATATGCACGCTCTTCTCCAACCTGCAACAATGTGGTCCATTTCTGATACTTTATAAATAGTTCTGATGCTTCGATGATTTCATTAGCACAACAGAAAAAAAATTGCCTGGCTAGCTCACTCACCCAGAAATTATCTGTTGGGAGGTTACCTGCAATTTTTAATGAAATCACACAAACACAAAGGATGAAGGAGAATATTGAACCTCATTGTTTTTGTTAAGTCAGTTTAATCAGACCCCCTCACCTTCTGCTCCCCTAGGCTTCAGCCTACTCAGCCTACTGGGTCCATGTTGAGGTTAAGAAGGAGGAACTACTGGATCTTCTTAAAAACCTTTGGATTGATACATCCTCTGGACCAGATGAGATATACCCCAGGTTATGACAAGAAGAGAGGGAAGAAATTGCTAGAGCATTGGCAATGATCTCTTCATCCTCCCTGGCCACATGAGAGGCACTAGAAGATTGGAGAATAGCAAATGTCGTCCCCTTGCTTAAAATAAGTAATAGGGAGAATCCTGGGCATTATAGACCAGTGAGTCTAACATCAGTGGTGGGCACACTTTTGGAGAGGATTCTTAGAGACAGGATTTACGAGCATTTCGAGAAGCATAGGATTCTCAGGGATACTCAGCATAGCGTTAAGAGGGGGAGGTTGTGCTTTATGGTCATGATTGAGTTTTTTGAGGAAGTAATAAAAGACATTGATGAAGGAAAGGTGATAAATGTGATGTATATGGATTACAGTGAGGATTTGACTAGGTTCCCCATGGTAGACTCATTCAGAATGAGATATGGGAACCATAGAACTTTGGCTGAGCATATTTAAAATATGCAGAAAGCAGAGGGTAGTAGTATTCTTCCTGGAGATCAGAGACTGGTGGAGTTCTGCTCTTCGTGATTTTTATAATTCTCTTGAACAAAGAGGTAGAGGGATGGGTCAGTGAGTTTGCAGATGACACTAAGGTTGAAGGTGCTGTGGATGGTGTTGAAGGTTGTAGGTTATAACAGGATAGAGACAGGATTCAGAGTTAGGGGAAAAGTGGCAGATGGAGTTCAGTCGGGTTCAGTGTGATGTGATGCATTTTGGACGGTCAAACTTTAAGGTGGAGTACATGGTTAATGGCAGGATTCTTAATGGTGTGGAAGAACAGAGGGACCTTAGGGTCTTTCAAGTTTGCTGCACAGATTCATAGGTTAGTTAAGAAGGCACAAATTCATTGGTTAGTTAAGAAGGCTTATGGTATGTTGGCCTTCAATAGTCAGCATATGGAGTTCAAGATCCATGAGGTAATTTTGGAGCTCTATAAAAGCACATTTGGAATATTGTGTTCAGTTCTAGTCACCTCATTACAGGAAAGGTGTGGAAGCTTTGAAGAGGCTGCAAAGGGGATTTATCAGGATGTTGCCTAGAATGGTAAGGTGTCATATGAGGCATGGTTAACAGAGCTCGGGCTTTTCTCTTTGAAGTGGAAAAGATTGAGAGGTGACTTAATGGAGGTATGCAAGCCAGACATTTTTCCTGGGGCAACAGTAGCAAATACCAGAGGGTTATGAAGTGTGAAGTAGGGAAAACTTCATGGGCCGAAGGGTCCGTATTGTGCTATAATGCTCTATGTTCTACATTCTATGAAACACTCATTGTTAGAAATTAATACTCTTAGGCCATCAACAGCTCAGAGAGTGACAGAAGAATGTTCCCTTTATTCCGCCAGTTGCATTTAAAATCCTCTCCCTACATTGACCTTTGCCGCCCAGTGGTATGAACAGTGATTTCCACATTTTCAGGTAACCCGTACCCTATCTGTTCCTTTCTCTCTCCTTCTAATCCACCCAGGCACCTCCTCCTTTCCACCTCCATCCAGATCCTTATTACCCAGTTTCTTTCCCCCACGCCCATCTATCTACGCATCAGCCACACATTCAGCCCACAAGATCCCAGTCCTCTCTCCCTACTGTTCCTATTTGCCTACCTTCCATCCCTTATTTGGTTCTACTCATTGCTTTCCTTTCTTATCAGATTTCTTACTAAGTAGGCCTTTGTAATCTCCTTATCAGCTCTCAGCCTCTGACACTATCTCCACCATTCCCTCCCCCATCTGTGTCAATATGTAGCTATGTTTTTGGGAGTTAAATTGGGAAATGGTTTGTTAGTATAGGTCACATACAAACACTTTAAAACAGATCTTATTTAAAATACTGGAGCTCTCCTAATGCTAGACATGCCAGCCTCAGAGCCTTTGCAAAAGCTTTGGAGAGTGCCCCAGAGACTTCACTAATGGATTGTTGTTTAAAAAAAGACAGATGAAAGAGCTTGTCAGAGCCGCATTCTGTCTGGAGGGGAACCTGCTGTTCTAAGAGGGTCATGTGGTTTTGCAAGCAGAGAGAGTCAAACAGGCTTTCTGTGTGTGTGTGTGTGTGTGTGTGTGTGTGTGTGTGTGTGTGTGTGTGTGTGTGTGTGTGTGTGTGTGTGTGTGTGAGAGAGAGAGAGAGAGAGAGAGACACACACACACACAAATCAGTTCTACAGTTTTACAGTCAGTAGCAGCAACTGGGACTGGAATAGGACAAGCTGGCAAGCTTGTGGAAAACCCCATTTGGAAGACAGGTTGTGAGTGCTTAGTTCAGCCTGGTCAAAGCCCTTATAGTTCATGCAAGAGGAGAGGACTGGCTGTCTAATGTTTCACTTGAAATAAGAGAAACAAAAAGGAACTCTGTGGTGACCTGAAAGAAAGAGATTATCATCTGGAGAACCCTGAGGGGGAAAGTTTTGACAGCAAGACACTGAAGTGACTGATGGAAGTAAATCAGTTGTGGGTGTCCTGGAACAACAAATCTCTTTCTGAAAACTGACAAGAACCTTCCTGAGTGGTAACCATTTACCTTTCAAGCACCAAAGCCTGGTGAACTTTATAAATGTTAAATTCTGTGCACAGTAAAAGAATTGCCTGCAACCAGTAAACTTGGAGGAATGAGAAGTGAGATTGGACTGTGAATCAAAGAACTTTTCTGAACTTACGCACACATTACATACATGTGCACTTAGAATTAGAAGGAGGTTAAATTAGGTTAGTTAATCAATAGTGAGAAGTTAAAGTGTGATTTTGTTTTCATGTTTAAAGATAATTAAAAGCAACTTTTGTTTAAATAACCATTTGTCGGTGAATCTCTTGCTGCTGGGTTTAGGGGTCCTCTGGGCTCGTAACACATCAGTCTCCATTAGTCCACCTATCCCTCCATCTGGACCCACCTATCACTTGCTAACACTGTCTCATTCTTCCTCCTCATCTCTTTATCCTGGCTCTCTCCCCTTTACACTCAGTCCTGATGCAGGGTTTTCACCCGAAATGTTGACTGTCCCTTTTCCTCCATAGCTGCTGCCTGACCTACTGAGTTCCTCCAGCAGCTCGTTTTTGCTCCAGGTTCCAGCATCTGCAGCTCTGGTGTCTTCTCTTCCTTATAGTTTAATCCAACTGCACACTCTACGTAATGCCAAATAAAATTCTGTTTCATATCAGGGAAGCAATTCTTTTAGACAGACAGCACGGTAACAGGCCCTTTCGGCTCTTGTGCCCAATTACACCCAATTAACCTACAACCCTCGGTACATTTTTGAATGGTAGGAGGAAAATGGAGCACACAACACAGGGAGAACGTACAAACTCCTTAGAATCAGAATGGGATTCAATCCCCAGTCACAAGATCACAAGATAAAGGAACAGATGCAGGCCTCAAGGCCCATCTAGTCTGTTCCGTGACTCTACGCTAAGCTGAACTATGCTCACACCTAGTTCCAATTTCCAGCCTTTTCCTCATATCCTTTGATACCCTCACTCGTGAGATACTTATCCATTTCCTATTTAAATACTTGAAGTGATCTGGTCTCCAGTACTGTGTGCAGCAGTGAGTTTCACAGATCCACAACCCTCTGACTAAAGAATTTCTTCCTCCTTTCTGTTTTGCTGGTGCTGTAATGGTGTTGTGCTAACTGCTACGCCCACCGTGCTGCCCCGATTCAGCTGCAACCATTCTTTGGTCTCTCTGCTGACAGTTACAGTGTGGTTTTGACCTGTTCATTGGTGCCCTCTTGAAGTAACAATGGGTGTTCACTTTGTGAAAAGTTTAGAATGAAAGATAGTTGACATGTAAGAGATCAATTAAACCAAATAACAGTGATAAAGGTTTCGGACCTGAAACTTTGACTGACCATTTCTACCCATGGATGCTGTTTGACCTGTTCAGTTCCCACAGGAATTCTTTGTTCAAGATTCCAGCCACTGCAGCTTTTGTGTTTCCTCAGAGTTACAGTCAATGCTGGATTTGAAATTTCCAGTAACTGAGAGATAATTCAATAACTGTGAATTAATAACTGTGAAATAATCACAGTTATTTATAATTTCATTGGGTTATACAGAAAATTGCTCTCTATTTTTTACTTTCATTCCTAATTGTTAGCTTGGCATTCAGGGACTAGATGCAGGAGCTAATCCCTGCCACTGTCTTTTTAAAATTGCAAATACATGCTACATATTGCCTCACCCTTGCTCTCGTACTTATACAAGTCAACACCTTCCTGTTCAATGTGGGTTATTCTCAGAACTGAGTGGGAGTCAAATCTGCCACCAACCTGTGACAGGAAGTGTAATAGGCTCTGAAGTAGTTTTAACTGTAAATAAAAATAAATGATGTGCTTGGTTACAGAGAAAGGTCCCCTGTAAAAAATTGGAATTACTTGCTTCTCCTATGTGGAGCACAGCGGGTGTAGAGTTTCCTTTGGAGTTAAATGCGGTGACAAAGATAGTTCCTGCTTCCCTGGGTTTTCGCCAGCTGTACCGGGTATCTGACGCTTTACACAAATGGATGGTCTTATTCTGTCCATTTTGTTGATAGTAAATATGATAACCAAGAATAATTCCCCTGGTTTCCTGAGGATGACGGAGAGGCTAGGAACAGGAAAACAATGTAAATATACAGCAGAAATTTCTTAACAATGAAGTATCTTATTGCTTCCTGAACCAAAGGTTACATTCGTAGAACAACAGTGCTACAATTTTCCTTCCCACCACTAATTGCTGTGTACAGTTTAATTGATGAGATCCACATAGAAACTCCTGTAAATGATAAATTTCTACCTGTGATAGAGAAGAAAAAGAAAATTACTACCATTGTTTGAATGAAAAATGCTGGAAATACCAACAGGTCAGGCAATATCCATAAAATGAGGAACTTTTCAGCTTTAAGACCCTTTATCGGAATTTCATAATTCTGCATCTGCAGTTTTCCTTTAATTGATGGTTTGATTGATCCATTTATAAAATTAACCATGTAAGGGAAGAATTACCAGCAGCTTTTAAAAGAATCTAGGTTGGCTTTTCAAGTAATTATTTTTAATTTGGGCTGTGAGGAAGTTGGACTGAAGACCCAAACAAATGATCTTGAAGAGTTCAGACCCGAAATGTTGGTTGTATTTTACTTCCTAAGGATGCTGTGAGACCTGGTGAGTTTCTCCAGCACTTTTGTGTACTGCACTGGACCCCAGCATCTACAGATTTTTTTGTTTACCTTGTCCTTGAGGCAAAAATTAGTTTAAAAAAATTTATTTATGACATAGTAGAATTCAATTAAGAGTATTTAAACCCATGCCGCTCATTTATACCCAAATTAGCCGACAACTCCATTTGTTTTGGAAGGTAGGAAGAAACTGCATCATCCAGAGGAAACCCATGCAGGCATGGTGAGAACATACAAACTTCTTACAGACAGTGTCAGATTTGAACCCGGGTCATGGGCATCGTTATAGTGTCATGCTAACCGTTACGCTAACTGAGCCACCCGAATTATGTCTTGTATAAAGTTGTTCACACATTTGGGAATGCTCATTGGTGGAACAATACTGAAAGACATGTGGGCTCATCCTAGAACACAACCAATCAGAATCTCTTTTGAAGTCAACAGTATCATATCAATCTTCATTTTTACATCAATGTCCATGCCTTTTTCCCTTTTATGAGCAACATACACTCAGTCCCCTCCTAAGTCACACATGAGCCTGACATGTTCTTCATTCATCATTGTTGGGTCTCTCTCCTCAATGGCAATGAAGGACTGCGGTAGATCAAGGCAACAGTTCACTGCCATCATTTTTAAGAATGGGTAATAATGGCAGGCCTAGTCAGCCATGCCACTACTCTGAAAAGTAACAAAAGAGGGATAAATGGACAGCGTGTTCATGGCTGTCATGCCACCCTCTAGTACCTCAAAATGAGAATTGAGATATGTTGACATCAGACGAGTCTGATCCATACAAATTAGTGAGGACCCTGCAAGTTTCTGATAGCACTCAAAGAGTTGCATATAAAAACCACAAATGAAAAAGCACAAACCAGATGTGAGTGGGAGTGGGAAGAGCAGCAAACTCTGTGGTTCTAGTTTTGTTGCACAAAAATTGGTGTGGTGGAAGAGATGTCTCATTCTCAATTTCCACAAAATTTTGAGCTCACAGTGGAACTAAGAAAGGGACAAATGAAATCCAAAATAAAATTTGACATTCAGTTGTTAGCATGTAATTACACAGCTTGTCACAAGAGGGGGAACTCTTAAAAGTCATTTGATTCACAGGCAATCTTTTTTCAGTGACACAGTGAACCATCACCTCCAACCTCTTACCAATCCAGCGGCTGAAAATTTTGATGAAATAAACTAATACCAAACCAAATTGCAATATATTTCTTCTCAAGCAGATCTACACCCATAACCACTTATTCCTAAATGGCAGATAATTTAAAGCTTAGTGTGGAGGCAGATTCAGTGCCTAACAAAAATAGCCAGAATTTGGAACTGAATCTGGATGAACATGAATATAAACAGATTTCAGATTCCATATAGTTGAATAATCATAATTTTATACTGGATTCCATCCTCGTTCAATATGGAAAATTTGGTTTTAACCAGGAAACCCTTTGTTTTCCTACTTTACTCAGAATGGACTGCCCAATCCCTTTTTCTTTTCTTTTTATTTTTTTTAAGATTAGTTAGAAGTGATTTTGTAATAAAAATATATTTTTCTCTCTTTCCTTTTTCTTTTAGTTTTTTCAAGAAGAAAATAAATTTATGGTTAATATATATTTGTTAAATACTCATATGTTCTTTTACTTATGCACTTGTAAATGTATGAATGTAATGTAACTCTCCTCTTGTAAATATGTTTTGATAAAACTCAATAAGCAGGTTGAAAAAAGAGAGATAAGAGTTAACATGCCCTGCATCCAGTTTCACTGGATCATTGTACAGTGCCCAATGACTGGGGTTCGAATCCAGCGCCGTCTGTAAGGAGTTTGAACATCCTGTGTCTGTGTGGGTTTCCTCCATGTGCTGCAGTTTTCTCCAACATTTCAAAACGTACCAGGGTTGTCGGTTAATTGGGAGCAATTGGGTGACATGGGCTTGTGGGCCAAAAAGGCCTGTTACTGGGCTGTATGTGTAAAAAAATACCATGAGCAAATAAGCATTTTGAGATAAATGATTTCCTTCATCATTACATACCCTAATCCTAACATTATTTCACGAAAAGCACTAGGAATTGTTCAACAAACCTTCCAGTAGATGATTATTCTTCTATGTTTGTTTGGATCAATTGGCTCACATAAACTCCATGCATCTACAACTCCCATGGGCTCTGCAAAGATTCATTAAGAATGTTTCTTGCTTTTAACAGAAACACAATTTGGTGATAACTGTACAATGCTTCTTAAACATTTTCCTCCCTTGTCTTCCACTGCCACAGTACAGCCCATTTCATGTGCCTTCTAGCAGGTAAATCACACAGTGAATCTGATTGTATTGACGCTCACTATATTTGCACAAGCAGTACTTACGGATTGGGATTGCTGGACAGAAATCTCTTTCAATGATGACAAGGATCAAATGCACCCAATATGAGTGGATTTGTAAGCCATGATTCTAGTGCTTTCAAAAAATATTTTATTTCAATTTCATATGTATTAATATCTAAATACAGAATTGTCTTTCATTCATCTCTAGCAGTAATACATAATACTTTATCCCTCCCCAACCCCTCCCACACCCTCCCCCCAAAATAATAACCCCAAAGAACATAAAAAAATAAAGAAATATAGAAAAGGAAAGAATGGGATACAAAAAAGAAAAGTAAGAAGAAAGGAAAGTACATCTGGTTACTAAAGTTACACTAAATTCAATCAAATTTTGCCTGTACAATGTTGATAAGGTTTTTGAGGTTTAGGGGATAATTTCATAATGTAATGCCTACAGTATGTGAGTATGTGCACCAAATTTTAAGTCCTATCTATTTCTTAAATTGTACACATTTTTTTCAAGAGGCATAAAACTACACATTTCAGCTAGTTATCCCTTTCCAAATTTGAATCTGATTTCTATGACCACCGCTATGCATTTTCTTGCAACTGCCAATGCAATTTTCACAAATTCCTTTTGAAACTTATTAGGTTTTAATTTTGACCTAATCCCAGATAGATTACATAGTAAGAAAAGCATTGGATCTTCAGGAAATTTAACATTCTAAAAATACTGCTAAGTCCATCCAAAAAGGTCTTAATTTTGAACATGACCAAATGGAGTGTAAGAAAGTACCTATCTCTTGACTACACCTAAAACATTTGTCTGATAAATCTGATTTGAACCTTTAATTTTTGTGGAGTAAGATATAATTGATGCAAAAAATTATATTGAACCAATCTATATCTAACATTTATTCTTTTTCATACTATTGTGACACAATTCCAACCAATCTTTCTCCCCAATACTAATATTCAAGTCAGTTTCCCATCCTTGTCTAGATCTATGAATTCCTTGTTTCCGTATTCCCTTTTGCAATAATGAATAATAGCTGAAATAAATAATAGATTTATTACAAATCAAACTTTCTTTTTCACTCCTTTCAGGCAGTAAAATTGTCGCAACCAATTTGTCCCGGGATTCTAATGCTTTATTGGTGACTACAAATTTCAGATGAAAGCAAATAATAATAGCACTGTTAACCAGCAACTTTCTTTAGAAAGAAGAAAAAGTCACTCAATGAGTACAAGGCAAACAAACATCCAGTTTGGGAATCCTATAATTTGCACTATGCCTAAAATAACTCTGAATAATAATGTAGTGATAGACCAGTAAGTAGGGTGTGGGGGGTGTGGGGAAGGGAACAATATCAAGCATTTTTGAGTAACATGTAGAAGGACATTTATTACAAGACTGTGCTGGGATAGGGAAGTATAACAACTCTGCCATAAGGTGGTACAATATTGGTGTGAGCTCAGAGCTGCCACCAAAATCCTTCAAAGACATTGATGCTCAGTCTATATGGGAATATTGAAGGGTTTAATGAAAGATAATTGTTTTTCACAGGGAGAGATAAAATAATGAATGCGTTTAAAAAAAAAGAAAACAAGCAACAGTTGAGTCATTATGTTGAATGGATCGCTAGCTCTTGTCACACTAGTTAACCAGTGGATTGGCTGTTCAGTGAACCAGTTAAAAATGCCAGAGGTTTCTTCGCCTTTCACACTTGACCACTGTTAACCGGTTCTCCATATCCTTTCACACTCATCTCAAGACATCCCTGGGATAGGGGATTCTATCCTCCACCGGTAATGTCTGAGTGGTGCATCAAGCAGTGGTGGACCTGCCCTAAATCCCAATCAATGCATTATGATCTTGTATTTTAACAAAATTATTTATCCATAATCATAACTGCACATTTTATAAACACAGTAGGAGCATCCTAGGGGCCATAGTGCACAATTTATACAGACTGTGGGAAAAAGCAATGGTAGACCTGCCCTCCCAGAATTCTGTGCAGCAGGGAAATGGCTGTATGCATGGACCCTTCATGGAGGTGGTTCTCTACTGCCCAGAATTCTGGGAGGGCAGATCTGCCATCACTCACTCGCTTTCTCTCTCTCCCGCAGCGATTTTCCCACAGTCCTTTAGAAATTTATAAAGGTTTATATAGGTTGACAAAGTTTATACCTCCTTTTTAATCTTTTGTTTCCTCATGTTCCTGCACATGCAAAAACGTCATCAGCATGTCACCAATTTGTCCCAGGATACTTGGTGTCCCTTTCACGCTGGGCTAATCGGAACGCAGGCATCATCAGATGCTGGGATGATACTACCTACCTAGCTTTCACACTGGAGCCTTAACTGGTAGCTTGGCCATCAATTATTAGGATAAGGTGTTAGTGTGAAAGGGGCTAACGAAACACTTTGAAAAAACAAGTCTGCAGACACCATGATTGAAGTAAAAACACAATGCTGGAGAAACAGCAGCTCAAACAGTGTCCTTTATATAACAAAGATCAGTGTGATGAAGAGTTCAAGCCTAAAATGTTGGTTATGTATCTTCAGCTTTGCTATACTGTTTGATGTTCAGATCTATAATAACACTATTTAAGGTCACAATCATTTCTTAACTTTGAAGTGTTTGTTCAACCAATATCATGCAAGAAAATGGGTAAGTATTTCTGTCATCAACTCTTATTTAATCCGGAAAATCTAGATTTTCAGTCTTTGTCCAGACAATACCAAGACCTCGTTTGTATCATGGTAGGTGCCAAACAAATACTTCATTCTGCCTCAACAATCTATCTTAGTCTCACCTAAAAAGTTGCTTTTCTACACAAATGCACCATTTCCGATTCTGGCTCCAGCAGCCTGTGGCTTCTGAGTGAGAATCATCAATTAATAACAAATAAGGGACATTTTGGAAAGCGGATATTTCCCTCAGGGTGGAAAGCAGCAAATTGTCCAAGAGAGGCCTCTACTGCCTTGTCACTCAAATCCCAAAATTTTTATCTGGGTGAAGCCATCATTCCTCAACAGCTCCGGAGTTTTTGATGTTCGTTATTCTCATCGTAGCAGGTAGAGCTGTAGCTTAAATTCAATATACACCTGTTAATTACAATACCACTGTCAGAAGAAAAAAAACATAGAGCAAGAAAGAAATGGAAATGTGCTATCTAATTTGAATGTGAAAAACTATTTAAATTATCATCAAAAAATTGGCAATTGAATAACATTTCAGGTAATTTGCAAGAGATTTATATTCTTTTTTGCTTGTTTTTCTCTTTTTCCACCTGAATCTAGTGATCCATGGATACAGTGGCACCTATAAATGACCAATGAATACCTCAGGAAGTATTATTATGCCAAGTATATCTAATGACCAGTAGGCAGCCATGGATATTGAGTACAACATCACCAATGGCTGATATTTCCCTCCATTCATAGGATATGACTACTGTCACTTTTTGAACCAGACCAGCTAGTGGATTCTTGAACCCAATTAAAATTTAGACATACAGCACGGTAACAGGCCCTTTCAGCCCGCGAGCCTGTGCCAAAAAATGACACCCAATTGACCTGCAGCCCCCAGTATGTTTTGGAGGGTGGAAGGAAACCAGAGCACCTGAGGGAAACCCACGTAGACACAGGAAGAATGTAAAAGTACCGGATTTAAATCTTTGTCAATGGCACTGTTTCAGCTCTGTGCTCACCGCGCCACTCCAATGAGACTTAGTAGCACATGATATATTTTTATAACCTAGCATGCAAGTAATGCTTGCTTTACTACCACACCAACTCATTTTGGCGGATGCACCTGTAACTCAATACAGGTACGGCATAGTAATGACCCTCGAGGCCTAGTCATTCCTCAGGTCAATATCAATATCTCTTCAACCTTCTAATATTACAGCAATGTTGGTTTGGACAAGATAAGAAAGTTGAGCCTGCTGGGACTAAACACCTCCCTCTGCAACTGGATTTTTGACTTCCTGTCAGGGAAGTCTCAAGCAGTCCAGAACAGTAACAGCACTTCTAAGGCCATCACACTGAGCAGCCCCCCCCACCCCCCACCACCCCATGGCTGCATGCTTAGTCCACTGCTGTTCACTCTGCCAACCCCTGACTGTGCAGCAAAACACAGCTCGAACCAAATCATCGTTCGCTGACAACACGACCGTGATGGGCCTTATCAGTAAGAATAAGGTGTCAATGTACAGAGATGAGGTGCAGTCGCTAATGGACTGTTGCAGAGCCAACAACTTGTATCTGAACTTGTATCAGGAGGGTCCGGTGACTATTGATGGCTCGACTGTTGAGGTTGTCAGAATGATCAAGTTCCTTGGAGTGCACTTGGTGGAGAATCTCACCTGGTCCCTTAACACCAGCTCCATAACCAAGAAAACCTAGCAGTGCCTCTACTTCCTGCGAAGGCTGAGAAAAGATAATCTTCCACCCTCTATCCTCACTACATTCTACAGAGAATGTATCGAGAACATCCTGTGCAACTGCATCACCGCCTGGTTTGGAAGCTGTACCACCTCGAACCGCAAGACCCTGCAGAGGATAATGAAGTCAGCGGAAAAAATCATTGGGCGCTCTCTTCCTACCATGAGGGACATCTGTAACACTCAATGCAGGCGAAAGCAATAAACATTGTGAAGGACTCCACACACCCCTCATGTAAACTGACTTCCCTTCTGCCATCTGGTAGGAGGTACTGTAGCACGTGGGCCCTTATGTCCAGATTGGGCAACAGTTTGTTCCCCCAAGCCATGAAGCTCCTGAATTCCAAGGTCATATGTGGATAATGTATCATGGACCTTTATGGTATACATCTTAATATTTTAATATCTCAATGTGTTTAACTTTTATTCTAACTTCTATTTATGCAAATATGCTCTGTGGTCCCGGAGAAACACTATCTCGTCTCTACTGTGCAAGCATGGTATGAATGATAAATAAAAGTGACTTGATAACTTGAATTACTGGAGTAGACTCCTCAGGTGCTGCAGGTAACCAATCTCTCTTCATATCAGAAAGATCCCTGCCCAAAAGTTACATGTTCAGATAGCAAGAAGTGGGAGTAATGTGGTGCAGAGTGGGAAGGAAAGAAATGAAAATGCTTCAGAAAAATGAAAAGGTTAGTGAAGGTAGGTGATGATAAGTGGTTAAGGGAAGGTAATATACAAAAACTACCGGAGATTAATGATCAGAATCAGAATCAGAATTTATTATCATGAACAAGTCATGAAATTTGGTGCTTTGTGGCAGCATTGCAGTGCAAACTACCTTATAACATTACTATATAAAAAGAATACTGCATGAAAAGTAAGGCAGTGCTGTTGATTCATTGATTATTCAGGGATCTGATGGCAGCGGGAAGAAGCTGTCCTTGTGCCGCTGAGTGCTTCTCTTTAGGCTCCTGTTCCTTTTCCCCGATGGTAGCAGAGTGAAGAGAGCACAGCCTGGGTGGTGGGGGTCTTTGAGGACAGAGGCTGCTTTTTTAAGTCACTGTCTTATTTAAATGTCCTCAATGGAGTGAAGTCTGGTGCCTGTGATGTTGCAGGCCAAGTTAACAATCCTCTGGAGCTTATTCTTGACCTGAGAGTTGGCGCCTCCATACCAGGCAGTGATGCAGCCAGCCAGAATGCTCTTCATGGTACACCTATATAAGTTTTCGAGAATCTTTGATGACATACAGAATCTCCTCAGACACCTCACAAAGAATAGCCACTGGTGAGCCTTCTTGCACAAATGCGGAGGCTCCAGGACAGATGTTCACACCCAAGAATTTGAAGTTCTTGACCCTCTCCACTACTAAGCCCTTGATGAGGACTGGGTCATGTTCCCCTGACCTCCTCCTGAAGTCCACAATTATCTCCTTGGTTTTGCTGATATTGAGTGCAAGGTTGTCGGTACACCATTCAGTGAGCTGATCTATTTCCCTCCTGTACATTTCCTTATTGCCATTTGTGATTCTGCCGGCAGCTGTATTGCCATCAGCAAACTTCTTGATGGCATTGGAATTATGTCTGGCCACACAGTCGTGGGTATACAACGAGTAGAGCAGTGTGCTAAGTGCTGATAATCAGTGAGGAGGAGATGTTGTTTCCAATTAGTACTCAGTGGGTGGGAAGTAAAAGACTAAGTAGAATATTTACCTCTTACAGTCTGAAGGGAATGGGCACCCAGGACCTAACCTAATCCTTCTGTAATGTCCTCTCTATAACAGAATTAATTTTAAGCAAGTAGAGATATTGTGCACAATATTAAGTTTACTGTCCATATCTAATTTCTTCTTCTCCCACAACACACACACACACACACACACACACACACACAAACACACACACACACACACACACACACACACACACACACACACACACACACACACACACACACACACACACACACACACACACACACACACACACACACACACACACACACACACACAATAACTCACCTGCCTCAGGGGTTTTGATTATAAAAGACTTGCTCCATCTACTCCAGTACTTATTACCTCGAACATGGCTGCAGCGGATCTGAAACTCATATTCCCTGAATGGCTCACAGTTGTTAAGATAGCTTGAATTGCCAATTATGTCATTTTTAGCAATCTAAAATTGATAATAGGAAAAAAACATATTATAATTTTATGTCCAAGGAATTAAAAATATTTAGTCGTACTGCAGCATTTATCACACAATACAACCTTACAGCAAAAATGCCTTTGTTATCACAATGCACATTAATGTTACCTGTTCAAAGGAACTTCACAAAGAAGTAAAATTTTGCTGCTTACAAAGAAAAATGCACAGAAACAGGCATAATCTGGTCGTTTCAATAAAGTAGAACGATTTGTTGCACTTTGTACTAATATTAAAGTGTTACACAACAGATATAATTACCTACTGAAAATACAACAAAGATGATAAAATCTCCATCCTACGAGAACTATACTCTTGTAAGGGAATAGAATTTTAACTTTTGGATGCACTGGCCTGTACCAACAGAGTTGTTTATTAAAACCTGTTTTTTAGAATTTCTGCTTCTTCTCAGTTGTTCTGTAGTTACTTGATTGCCTTTGAATTTCACGTAACCACAAGCTCCAGTGAAAAAGTGTGCAGCAAGTGCCCAAGTATGATGTAAGTCACAAAATTCTGTAGAAACTGTGGTTGAAGTAAAAAACAGACAATGCTGGAGAAGGTCAGCAGGCCAAATAGTGTCCTTTATGTTCCAAAGGTAAAGATACATAACTGATGTTTTGGGCTTAATCCCTTCGTCAAAGTATGAGAAAATGCTGGCAAGCATCTGTGGCGAATTAACCACTAAACTGGCCGCACTCCTACCAGCCTACTGCAGGGGGCAACCACTGTACCTGCAGGTAGGTAACCTGGGAGGCTGGCCCCATCTGCCGGCTGTCAATCACTGGCCTGTTTAAAGATTTGAATGGAACACTTTGGGGGACAATTAGACATACGTGGAGCCAGCAAAGGACAGTCAGACACATGTGGGGCCAGCAAAGATACTAAGACTGGTGTACAAGTTTAAGCTAATTAAAGCCTGTTGTACAGTCTGTGGACTTTGTGTCAGAATCTTTCGCACAGCAGCACTCACAATTTAATTAGCTTAAAATTAAAAGGACCATGGAGAAGTTCCTCACAATCGAGAAGCTGGATATGGACCCTCAACACCCGGGCGCTACAGCATACTTTGAGATCTGGAAGCATGCAATTGATGTGATCATCCACATACAAGCTGAGATGGTCAACACTAACCAGAAAAGACTCATGGTACTTTGCACTAAGCAGGGCCCACGCGCTATCCGAGACTGCATGGATTTCGAACTAGCGATGGTCATCCTGGAAGGCATGTACTGGCCCCCGATGAACATACTCTACGCCCACTACCTACAGGGTACAGCAGCCAAGTGAGACGGAAGATGCTTACCTGGGGGCACTGCAAGAACTAGCACACCCATGCATGATTGAAGCTGGGGTGACTGCTGGGGAGGTGGGGTGACTTGACAGAGACTGTTGGAGGAGAATAATGCCTCCCTTACCAGGATCATGGAGATGGTACGCTCACTAGAAGCTGCAGCTCACCATGTAGAGGCCTTCGATGCTCACCTCCCCCAACCTTTGGCCTGGCCAACGGCGACAACAGCAGTTGTTGAGGGGCCCCACATGGAAGAGATGATCACCGACGCCAGCATAATCTGCTGCTGTAAGTACTGCGGGTCCCGGTGTGGGTCAGGCAGGCGCTCCCATAAAAACTGCCCTGTGAGGAACTTGTATTGCTCCTGATGTGGCAAGAAAGGCCACTTCACTAAAGTGTGCCTCTCCAACCCCACTGGGAGCACTGCGGCCCTGTGCAACCAATCGGGAGCCCCTTCCAACTCTCTGGACACCCCCACATTCAGATGCCAGACAGCACCATTGCTCCGTCCGCCATTTCTGCCCACCCTGAGGATGTCACTTCTGGTCCAGCCATCTAATCACGTGGCCGCCATATGCTCACCATGGGTGCCGCCAACTTCCACCTGCACCAATGGCATCAATTTCCCTCACACCAACAATGCCGCTTCTGACGCCACTTCCGGTTGAGTCGCCTGACCACACCAACACCATGTGCATCTCCTGGTGCCGCCATTATGGGCCAACCCAGCCCCAACCACCCCAACTCACCTGACTTGCCGACCAGACAACGTGGTCAACACGCACACATGCAAAACTGCTCACTCGCCACACCCCATGCTCCGAAAGGCAGCCACTAGCTATTACTTGCCACAACCATTGGGGAGCAGCAACTTGGACCCCGAGGTGGTCCTAGTGTTCACCACACTAACAGAGGACATCCCCATGGACTCGGGCACTCAATGATGGACATCGCTGTCAATGGGAAAGTAATAAAATGCCTGTTTTATAGTGGTCGGACTGAGAGCTTTGTGCATCCGAATGTGATCCATATGCTGAAACTCAAAGTGTACCCAACGAACTTCATGATCGCTTTCATGGCCCAGAACTACCCCATCATGGCACTAGGGTGCTGCTCAGTGAATTTGAAAGTGGTGGTGGTGGGGGGGACATGCCCATGCTCTGTGCCCCAGTTATCCTGGGTCTTGACTTCCAGTGTCACCACCACAGCCTCACCCTTTACCTTCAGTGGCCCACTCCCCGCACTCACCATCCACAGCACAAAGTCCAGCAACTGCCCCAGTTCACCTGCAGGCTCTGCACCCTACAGGTACCCCCTCCATCCCTCTTCAACTACCTAACCCCAGAGTCACGCGATGGAGTAGTGGCCGGACGGTGAACTCCAGCCCTCTCCAGAAAAGTCGGGAAAAACAAGAGAAAACACAAAGGCACAGAAATAAAAGTTACAGAAAAGTGAGTATAAAGGTGGAAAGAAGATGGCGACAAAAAAAGAAAAGTCGAAAGCAACGGTAAGAAGAGAGGAAGAGAAGACAAAGGAGGAAAAAGGTGAAGGCCTTACCTGTCCGAAGAGGCCCGCTGCGGAGAGAGAAACCCGCTCCCTCAGGTCGGTAAATAATGGACTACAAAAATGGCTCGCAGAGCCGAGCAAAAGTGCGCAACCGCGCATGCGCGAAACTTCGCGCATGCGCGATGCGAATGAAAAAAAACACACCGACGGGAGGGGGGACCAGCTGGGGAGTCGATCTCCACAGCCGGCAACGACAGCTGCAGAACACCTGCAGCAAGAAGAGACCACAGAAGACAATAGAAACAAGAAAGAAGAGGAGGAAAGGGCAACAAAGAAACAACAGATGGCCAACCCAGAGGAAGAAGAAGAGGAAGAGTATGGTGAAATAGAAGAAGAAAAGAAAGGCAAGGTAAAGGATATACTTGCTCTTATTAGAGGATACATGGAATCATTTAAAGAATGGCAAACACAGGAATTTAAGGATTTAAGAAAAAGAATAAACAACACAGAAGAGAAAATAAATAAAATGGAGATGACCTTAACAGAAATGGGAAAGAAAATGGACAAGATGGAAGAGCGGGCAGTAGCAGCAGAAATGGAGGTAGAAGACTTAAAAAAGAAATTGGAGAAATCTAATAAAAAAACTAAAGAGACACAAGAACTACTAGCTCAAAAAATAGATACAATGGAAAACCATAACAGAAGAAATAACATAAAGATAGTGGGCCTTAAGGAAGATGAAGAAGGCAAGAATATGAGGGAGTTTATAAAAGAGTGGATCCCTAAGACCCTAGGATGTCCAGAACTACAGCAAGAATTGGAAATAGAAAGGGCACATAGAGTATTGGCCTCTAAACCACAACCACAACAAAAACCAAGATCTATTGTAGTAAAATTCCTAAGATATACTACAAGAGAAAAGGTACTGGAGAAGACAATGGAAAAAGTAAGAGAGGGCAACAAACCACTGGAGTATAAAGGGCAAAAAATCTTCATTTATCCAGATATAAGTTTTGAACTCCTAAAGAAGAGAAAAGAGTTCAATACAGCAAAGGCGATTTTATGGAAGAAAGGGTATAAATTTATACTAAAGCATCCAGCGGTATTGAAAATATTTATTCCAGGACAACAAAACAGACTATTCTCGGATCCAGAAGAAGCACGAAAATTTGCAGAACAATTACAAAAATAGACTGAGGGAGGAAGACGGGTAATGAGAGTTAAAATGATCACAATTGATATGTATGTGGGTAAAGACAAAAATAGACTGAGGGATGAAGACGGGTAATGAGAGTAAAAATGATCACGATTGATATGTATGCGGGTAAAGAGGTATAAGAGTGAATAGAGACAAGGAGCATACGTGAATGTATCTGTACTTAGAGGAAAATATAGATAGTATAGACAAGAATTAATAAGGGAAGGTAATGGAATAGAGAGAATAAGGAGGGAATTAAAAGAGTGACCTTTGTGACATATGAAAAGTGAAATCTTTTCTGGGGAGGCGGGGTGGGGGGAAATAGCGGTCACTGCAAAATCAGTTGACGCTTGCGAGTGAATTCGCAAATCCAAATGGAGAGGGGAGATGTGGTTGTCCGACAAGGGATAAAGGACAACTCAGGAGGTGAATGGGAGATTGGGGATAAATAAGATAGAAATAGGAGAATAAGGAAAATGTTGGATGTTGTAGGAATGTTGTCTTATAAAGAGTTGAAAATAAGAAAACAGAAATGGAAAAGGAGGAAAGGTAATGATGGAAAAACGGAAAGAGAAGATAAACAAAATATAAAAGGGCTACGCTGAACTATATGTCTTTAAATATTAATGGAATACATAACCAAATTAAAAGGAATAAACTACCAAATTTAAATGAATAAATGTATTCCATTAGAAAAAATAACATATTGGTTAAGAAATAATATTGAAATATTCGAACAAGTATAGGAGCCTTACATTAAATACAATAGCGAAAACCTACCGGGGACAAACATTACCTAAGTTGATGGAAGGAGAAGGAAAGAAAAGAATGGACTCAGTAGAATTTCTGGTGTAATTTTGTTGAATGACAACATTGTCTGACTGGCTTAATGCAACCTAGATTGTATACCTAAAATGGATGAGAGGGGGGGGTGGGGGTGTGGTTTGGGAGGAAAGGGGGGGGGAGAAAAAGTCACTGTATATGTGTGAAAAAGAAATTGTGTATATCATGGCTAATGTGATTTATGGTGTGAAAAATAAAAAAATTTAAAAAAAAAAAAAAAAAAAAAAACTACCTAACCCCAGACTGTAAGCCCATAGCTGCCAAGAGCAGGTGTTAATGTGCGGTCAACAGACCTTTATCAAGGCAGAGGTGAGACAGTTTCTGGTGAAAGGAATTATAGAGCCCAGCACCAGCCCCTGGAGATCCAAGGTCCTTGCCTTAAAAGGGGCAGCAAACTGAGGATGGTCATCGACTATAGCCATACCATCAACTGGTACACCCAGATGGACACCTACCCACTGCCCCACATCGCCGACATGGTCAACGGGATAGCCCATTACAGGGTTTTCTCCACAATTGATCTGAAGTTGGCCTACCATGAGCTCCCCATTCATGCCTTAGATAAACCTTATATCAGCTTTGAGGCAGATGGGTGCCTCTACCAGTTCTGCCGGGTCCCATTTGGTGTCACAAATGGAGTGTCCGTGTTTCAGTAGGAGATGGACCACATGGTAGTCTGGCACAACCTAAGAGTGACCTTCCTGTACCTGGACAATGTCACCATCTGTGCCCCCAACCAGCAGGACCATGATGCCAACTTGGAGAGATTACTTTGGATGGCTGAGGAGCTCAATCTCACTTACAACAGGGAGAAGTGCATATTCAGTACCACCCACCTCGCCATCCTGGGGTGCATCATGGAACATAGTTTCATCGCCCCTATCCCACACACTCAAGGCCCTCCGTAGGTGCCTAGGGCACTTCTCTTACTACTCCCAGAGGGTCCCCCACTTCTCAGACAAGGTCCAACCAGTGGCCCAAACCATCACATTTTCCCTCCTCGCTGAGGCGCAAGCGGCCTTCACTCACATCAGATAGGACATCGCCAATGCCACGATGCATGCTGTGGATGAGACCACCCCATTCCAGGTGAAGTGTGATGCCTCTGACGTTGCCCTCACTCTCCCATTCATGGAATATCTCTAGCCACCTGGAGACAATGGATGAGAGGAGGATTCTTTTCCATTTATTCATTCCTCAAGATATGGGCATGGTTGGTGCAGCCAGTCTTCATAGACAGTCCTCATTTCCCCTTTTGCTGAACCATTTCAAAGGAGAATTAACGATATCACTATGGGTCTGGAGCCACATAGGCCAAACCAGTTATGGATATCTTATTTCATCCCATGTGTGATAGTACAGATCTATCACCAATGTACATAGTGTATATAGTTACTGTATCTAGACTGTGCTTACAGCAATTGGCTGAGAGCTAAGCCACGCTATTATCTGGGCCTTAAAGGGTTGTGTCCCTAGCCAGATCGGATCATTCCGGACTGGTCGGCCACCTGCGAAGAGCTCCTGTCTTTTGCTAATAAAAGCCTTGGTTTGGATCAACGTCTTTGATTCTTTCGACGAGCTCTACACCATGAAAGTCAGTTAAGTTTTTATGACATCCAAAAAACTTTCCTGTGGAAGACAGTGGAGACATATCTGTCATCTGAGAGTGCCTCCAGAGAATCAATCAATGTTTGACTGCTCTCAGAAGTTGGTATCCATCTGATGTCTACTGATTGATGACATGTTGACTGTGAGCCTAACTGGATCCATTACAAACTCAATCCTATTGCAGACTGAAGGATGCATCATCTCTCCCAGCTTCTTCTCTAACTTTATCACCAGACTGCTGCATGTCACCTCCAAACTCTTGCCACTGTTTGGAACTAATCAACAAGGCAAATTGGAAGCTGTTCAATCTTTGTTGACCCAGTCCAGATTCAAGGTCACCCCAATCTTAGACATCATGCTGTAGCAGGTTAATGACACATTTGGAGATTGAGTCATCAATAATTCAGTGAACTGAAGAATTGAAAACTTAGATCTCCAACAACTGCACAATACCATTCCCCCTCACAATAATGGTCCTCAATGAGACCGTAGAAAACATGGATCACTTTCCATATGTCCGAGACCATCTCCCAGCAAAGCCTAGCATTGTTAATGACTTAATTACTGCCTTCCATATATCACACAGCCTTTGGCCATTTGAGGAAAAGAACTTCAGAATATCAAAACTTCAAACCCAGTACATAGTTCTCGTTCAGCCAGGAGCTGTAATTCCTGTCCTGTTGTACACTTCAGATACTATGGTTACCAAAGCAGGCATCTCAAAACACTGGAGACCAAGTGAACAGATCAGCATTCTCTCCCACCAAAGTTTCTGCAGCATTGTGGATTGAATTACTCTACCAGTTTCAATGGGCATCACTTGCATGCACAAAACCAGAGTCCTAAAATAAGCACTGTATTCCTAGCTCTATCAGAAATGGAAAGGAAAAAACATTTTGTCTATGCCTCAATGATGTTCTCAAAATCTCCTAAAAGAAATAAAACATCCACATTGGCTTGTGATCAATCAAAATGGCAAGAAAGCATCTGGGAAGGCACTAAGAACCTTGAGTGTTGGATTGGAACCCTACAAAGCCTAGCAGGAATGCCAGAAGGAGCACATCTCCTATACTATATTCCCTGACAACAATCTCTTGTTCCACTTATGACACAATCTACAGATTGTTCACTGGTCTCATCCGCCACCTCAGAACCCATAGAATTGGAATGGAAGCAAGTCTCTCCATCCTGAGGATCCACCAAAGAAGAAAAGGAAGAAAAATGCAGACCTATCACAAAGTTTTCAAAAGTAAACTTTAATGCTTGTCCAGAGACTCCTCTGCCCCACATTCAGTACTTACTTATTTTTAAATCAGGTTACTTTACCATACTAAATTCAAGGCTAAAATGATTTTTAAAAATTGCTGGAGTATATTTGTTAGTTAAAAACAGCATAAAAGGTAAGACCATTACTGGAGGAAAAGAGGTTAATTACAGCCAAGGTTAATTCCATTTGAAAGATAAATATTAACTGAAGGCTCCAAATGCAGAATCTGAGCCAAGTATGGATCCGGTAGCAACTGATTATTAAATCTGTCTGGGGAAGAATAAAAGGATAAAACAGAATAATATAAGCAATGTAACCTACATTTTGCTGCAAGTCTGGAACTTACCAGAGTCCAGCTGATTCCCGGATCTGATTTAATTCTATATTTCACTTCAAAATTTGATCTTGCTGTTGATTTTTTCCAGTAAATAATCATCTTTGATGCTGAATTGTTTATAAATTCAACTTTTATGATTTTCGGAGTGTCAGGGATAACTATTGGAACAGAAAAGAGTGTGACAAATTAGCATTAAAATTAGGTTAATAACTCCCCCAATATTCTCCCCTCTGTAAAATGTGGTATTGGGGAATTTCCCTTTGATCAGTGACCATTACTTCAGTGGGAGATCTGAAATCCATCTGTACAGTGATTTATGCTTTTTAGTCCTACCGGCAAATTTTAGAGGCTTCTGATCTAGCAGATCTGTACTGGATGTGTTTGCAACTTTTTACCCATATCTCTGTCATTTTTGTTTATGATTGAGTCAGGTCCAAAACTGTTTAGGCTAGATACACCTAGATGATACCATTGATATGCTGTAAGGGTACCACTTCAAATAAATGTTTATTTAAAGCACAACCTGCCTGCTGAACAGTAGGCCGAACTTGAATCCTTGTTTCCGAGTTGATCTACTGACTGTCATAAGGCGAATTGTGTAGCACCTGAAGTACAACATTATCACCTGACATCAATTTCCCCTGATGATGGCATATTTGAGATGAATGGGGGCTTGAGCCCCATTGGATCATCATGAATGCCTTTATACAAGATCAGAACTTTATGTATCTGGGTCCCAAACTAAAATTCACTTCTTTTCTTGTACTTGTGTCAACAGGGATGAACACTGTTTTTAAGCCCCTTGGTTTGTTTGGTATTGTGATTCACTAACACAAAATCCAATCTTGCCCACAGCCCACAAAGCATCAGAAATTATATTGTGGATTCATCAGGACACTGTACATTTCTAAGCATGTGACCCAGTAACATTATTTAAATGTATGTCTACTGAACTAGAATAATGTAAGCCCTGAAATACATTTGTTAGTGTATGAATTATAATACTGTACCTATGTCAGCGAGCTCAAAAGTTAAATCCTTGGATGTTGCATTTCCTAATGCATTTGAAGCTTGAACCCAAACCTTGTATTTGAAAACTTCTTTAAGATACTGTCCTAGGACAGTGACAATGTTGGTTTTAGATTCTGCTGAAAATCTCTGTTCCTCACCCGTTGTCATACTGTAATACAAGATAATATAGATCTCATGCAATGTAAAAAGTATGTAATCTCTTATATGAAAATAAAGGGTTACAGGTGTTCTTAAAATTATCGTAAAAATAATTCACAAATATAAAAGACCCATAACATAAAATAAAATTTTCTTTTCATTCTGCACCATCATGCTACATTACTATCAATTTAAAATTAAGTTTGTGGTGATATGTTTCCAGCTGGCACCAAAGAAGGCACAAGCCTGATTTTAAAATTTGTTAGCTGTTGATATGTAATACTTGCATTTCAGAACAGAGTATTTCTCAGTCCTTTACAATCAAATTGAGGGTATGATCACTATTGAAATGCAAGAAACATAGCAATTAATTAGAACTCAAGTTTCCAAGCACAGAAGTAGGATAATGATCAGATAATCTGTTTGAGTGATAGTATTTGAGGAATAAATGTTTCTCAACACATGGGGGGGGGGGGGGGGGGGAACACTTTTTTTTATCTTCAGATTACATTTTAGTTTGGTTTACCCTCTTGTGAAAGAGTTCTAAAGCCATTTCAGATCGGGCCTCCGCCTGGAGACCGGCTACGGGGCGGATTCGAAATCTTGAACATACCATTTCAGACTGCAGCCCAAAAAGGCTGATCCAGCGTCCCTTTCAAAGGCTTCGTAGAGCCCTCCGCATCCTTGTGGAGGTGGGCCGACTGGTGCTGTAGCACCACCCATCATCAATACGTGCTCTATGGTTCCCAGAACAGTTTCAGCTGCGTGGGGGATTATGGGTAGGGAAGACGGCCATTGCTCTGCCACGTTTTGAGCTGCAGAGAGCGGCACCGAGGCCGAAGCGGCCCGGTGTTTCTGTCCCAGACCACACCAGCCTCCCCCGATGGTCCCCACTGGCCCGCTGGTCCCCGCTGTCCCGATTGCCCCTGTTTTGGAGGGAGAGGGGTGAGAGGGGAGATGTTTCGTGGGTTGATGGCGTAATCACCCTGTCCCCAAACAGCCGCCTAGCGCAGCTGCCAATTCAGATCGATCAGCGGAGGGCTGCGCTGCGGAGATGATCCCTCTTGGAGAGGGGTTGGATTATGTGGCTCAGAGACCGCCTCTGCACATTCAGACAGGTACGTCTTAATGCATTTTGGCGGATTTTTTCCGCCTTTACATCCCGAGTTTTTGCCTATCTGAAATGCCCTTCTGGTTAACAAGACACAATTTCCAGCAGCATACTACTCCATCAGAACTATGCCAAAGTGTGCACTATAGGACTTACAATCACTGGAATGTGTTTCTTACAAACAATTAAGGTTGTCACTACATGTACATCAAGGTACTTGTCAAAAGAGAGACCATGCCTCTTCCATGGCCCCCAGGCAACTTGCTCAGCAGGAAGGGAGAGAGGTAGCTGAACACAAGCCTTGCTCCAAGTAATTGGCAGAAGAAATGAAATCCCTCACAGAGGGGCCAGAATTCCCTTTAATAATGCATCTCATGTAACATTCTCCTGCTTAGATTTACACATAATAACCTGAGTCCTAATTTCATAACTACTTTCTCTACTTGGACACTTCTTGTTGCTTCCTCTTTTCATACAATTTATTCTGTTCTCTAGTAAATATTCAGAACACTTTGTTCAGGGTATGCATTGACCATTGCATTAGTATCCGAGAAAGGATGAGGAAATAATCAAGAAAATGAACTGCAGGCAGTAATCCCAAAAGAGTGCACAGTTTAGAGTGCTGATGCTGTGATTGTAGTTAAAACACAGGAGAGCTGGAGGAAGGTGGTGATACCACCACTACACTGGCCACACTCCTACCGGCCTACTCCAGATGGTAACTGCAGGTAGGCAACCTGGGAAGCTGGCCCCACCTGCCAGCTGTCAATCACCAGCCCATATAAAAACTTGAGCCAGCCCCTTCCTAAATTAGTCGGGTACGTCGAATCAGAGACTACAGAGACGTGGTGTTCAACTTTAAGCTGATTAAAGCCTATAGTACAGTCTTCTCGAGTTTTGTGTTTGTTTGCTGCACCACAGTGCATCACAATTTAATCAGCTTAAAATTTTGAGAACCATGGAGAGATTCCTCACCCTTGAGAGACTGGACATAGACCCTCAGCACCCAGATGTTCCAGCATATTTTGAGATCTGGAAGCATATGATCAAGGCGATCATCCACTCTCAAGTGGATGTCATTAATATGAACCAGAAGCTCATGGTCCTACACACCAAGCTGGGCCCCCTTGCTTTTCAGGCCATCAGAGACTGCACAGACTTTGAGCCTGCAATGGCCACCCTGGAAGGTATGTACTGGCCCCCGACAAATATACTCTACGCCTGGTACCTGTTCAGCATCAGAGTACAGTAGCCAGGTGAGACGGCCAACGCTTACCTAAGGGCTCTGTGAGAGCTAGCATGCCTGTGCACTATTGAAGTTGGTGTGACTGTTGGGGAAGTGGAGCAACTTGTTCAAGATACATGTGTGCAAGGGCTGCGGTCGAGGGCAACTCCACAGAGGCTGATGGAGGAGAATAAATCTTCCCTTGCCAGGATCATGGAAGTGGTCCGCTCCCTAGAACTGGCAGCTCACCATGTGGAGGTCTTCGATGCTCGCCTCCCCCACTTACTGGTCTGGCCGACACAACAACAGCAGTCACTGAAGGGACCCACAAGGAAGAAACGATTACTGCTGCTGCACCAGCCGCCATTGTAAGTACTATGGGTCCCAGTGTGGGCCAGACAGGTGCTCTCGAAAGAGCTGTCCCATGAGGAACCCGCACTGCTCCCAATGTGGGAAGAAAGGCCATTTTGCTAAAGTGTGCCTCTCCAAACCCACTGGGAGTTCTGTGGCCCTCCATGACCAGCTGGGAGTGTTTCCCAACCCTCTGGCCCCCTTCATGTGAGTGCTGGGCAATACCATAATCCTGCCCGTTGCTTCCACCTACACTGACATCACTTCCGGCTTAACCGCTGAACCACGCTACTGCCATTGCATTAGTATCCGAGAAAGGATGAGGAAATAATCAAGAAAATGAACTGCAGGCAGTAATCACCACAGGCACTGCCATCTTTCGCCACCCAACCCCCAAACTTTTGCCAGAAACAATAATGTCGCTTCTGGTCGTGCTGCCGGGCTGAGCTGACACCGTGTGCATCCCCTGTGGCTGCCATCATGGGCCAGCCAACCACCAGCCGCACCAGTTCGAGCTGCATCGGCACGCCGACCAGACATTGTAGTCAACATGTGCACGCACAGAAACATGCATTCGTCGCACCCCAGGCTCCTAAGTCCACCCACTGGCTGCTGCTCACTACAACCGTCAATGGGGAGTGACTCAGACCTCAAGGCAGTCCTAGCATCCACCATGCAGATGGAGGACATTTCCCATGGACTCGGGCACTCAATGATGGACATCGTTGTCAATGGGAAGGTAACAAAATACTGATTGATAGCAGCAGTTACTGAGAGCTTTGTGCACCTGAATGTGGTCTGGAGTACCCAGCAAACTTCCCCATCGCTTTTGCGTCCCAGCACCACTCGATCACAGCACAGGGGTGCTGCTCAATTAACTTGACTGTGGGGGTAGGAGACACACCAAGGGTTCAGGCTACTGGTTATGTCCAAGTTCTGAGCCCTGGTTATCCTGGGACTAGAATTCCAGTGTCACCTCCACAGCCTCACTCTTACATTCAGTTGTCCACTCCCCCCACTCACCATCCACAACACAAAGTCCAGCGACAGTTCCAAATCCACCTGCAGACTCTCCACCCTTCAGGTATCCCCGCCATCCCTTTTCAATTACCTAAGGGTGGACTGAAAACCAATAGTGGCCAAAAGCAGGTGCTACTGTGCAGCCGATAGGGCCTTTATCAAGGCTGAGGTGAAACAGAGAGTTATAGAACCCTTCAACGGCCCCTGGAGAGCCCAGGTCCTTGTCGTAAAAGGGGGCAGCAAACTGAGGATGGTCATCGATTATAACCAAACCATCAACCTGTACACCCAGGTAGATGCCTACACACTACTCTGCATCACTGCCATGGTCAATGAGATAGCCCATTACTGGGTCTTCTCCACCTGAAGTCGGCCTACCAGCAGCTCCCCATCCACGCCCGGGATAAATCTTATACCACTTTTGAGGCAGACGGACGCCTCTACCAGTTCTGTTGGGTACCGTTTGGGGTCACAAATGGAGTCTCCCTTTTTCAGCATGAGATGGACCGCATGGTAGAGCAGCACAATCTAAAAGTGACCTTACCGTACCTGGACAATGTCACCATCTGTGGCCGTGACCAGCAGGACCATTATGTCAATTTGGAGAGATTTCTCCAGACAGCAGAGTCGTTAACCCTCACTTACAATAGGGAGAAGTATGTGTTCAGTACCATCCATCTCACTAGCCTGGGGTGCATCATGGAACATGGTGCCATCAGTTCTGACTCCAATCACATGTGCCCCCTAATAGAACTGCTCCTCCCCCACATGCTCAAGGCCTTCTGTAGTTGCCTAGGGCTCTTCTCTTACTACTCACAGTGGGTCCCCCGCTTCTCAGACAAGGTCCGCCCACTGGCCAAAGCCACCACCTTTCCTCTCCCCGCAGAGGCAAAAACAGCCTTTCCCTGCATCAGACAGGACATCGCCAATGCCACGATGCAGGCCATGGATGAGACCACCCCATTCCAGGTGGAGTGTGATGCCTCTAACGTTGCCCTCGTTGCCATCCTCAATCAAGGAGGCAGACCCATGGCCTTTTTCCCCAGGACCTTTCATGGTTCAGAGCTTGGACACTCTGCCATCCAAAAGGAAGCCCAGGTGATCATGGAAACAGTCTGCCCCTGGTGCCACTACCTTGCTGGCAGAAGGTTCACCCTCCTCACAGATCAGTGCACAGTGGCTTTCATGTTCAGCAATACCCAGTGAGACAAGATCGAAAACAACAAGATCTTGCGCTGGAGAGTCGAGCTGGCCACATTCAGCTACAACCTCCAGTACAGACTGGGGAAGTTCAATGATTCTCCTGATGCCCTGTCCCGGACCTGCACCAGTGCGCAGTCCAAACAACAGTAGGTGCTACACAACACCCTTTGCCACCCTGGTGTCACGTGCCTGCATCACTTAATTAAGTCCTAGAACCTCCCCTTCACCATCCAAGAACTCTGGACCATGACTGAGTCCTGCAGGGTCTGTGTGGAGTGCAAACCACGCTTCTTCCACTCACCACAGACTCATGTGGTGAAAGCCACTCGGCCTTTCGAGTGACTCAGTTTTGACTTCGAGGGACAACTGCCTTCCATGAAATAGAACATCTATTTCATCGCGGTCATAGACAAATACTCCCATTTACCCTTCTCCATCCCTTGCCCCGACACCTCCACCACCTCTGTTATCAAGGCGCTGGCACAGATCTTCACCATGTTTGGATACCCGACATTAATCCACAGCGACTAGGGGTACGGCTTCATGAGTGAGGAGCTACACCAGTACCTGACAGAGTGAGACATTGTGACTAGTCACATGGTTGGCTACAACCCCAGGGGCAACAGGCAGGTTGAACTTGAAAACGGGGTAATCTGGAAGGTGGTCCTCCTGGCCCTGAGGATGAAAGGATGGTCCACCAACAATTGGCAAGAGGCTGCACAGCTTCTAATTAGACCCCTCACAAACACCTTTTCTCCTTTCCTAGGAAATGGGTGACTAGCGTCTCCATGCCTGCGTGGCTGACGTCTCCAGAACTAGTACTCTTCCGTAAGCACATGAGGACAACACCTACCTGCTGCCTCTCCACAGGACACCACTCCCCCCACAGACCCGCCCTGTACCTACATACCCACTCCATCAGGCATCATTCTGCTTGCGCCACCGGCCGCCGTGACCACTCCGGACATGTCTGACCATCAAGCGGCCCACCCCCACAAATCATTGACAAGGAGCCTGCCCTGCGAAGGTCCCAGTGATAAAGGTGACCTCTGGACCACTGGAATTTGTAAATACCCTAGAAGACCCCCCCACCCCCCGGGACTGGCAGATTTTGCAGATGATTGGATGTTATTTCAAGTAATAAGATAACTCACTTTTAGTTCCATTTTTAAGGTATTACACAGAAATATAAAAACAAAATTCCTGATGTGAGTTTAAAGAGACCATTGGGAAATAGTGTCTGATGAGTGTAAAGGGATTAGGGGAAACAGTGTTCTGGTGAGTGTAATGAGGGGGGGGGGCGCGTGGCAAGATAGCATAGGGTGAAGACATGGGAACTCATCTCTCCTCAACTGGATAGTTTAAAACCCGAATTTAATGACTTGATAAACATCTGAAAATTACAAGGAAAAATTGTTTATGACTTGAGAATGAAAATGATGAGAAGAGGGAAAGTTCAACAATCAAAAGAATTGCATTTTAAAGTACTTGAAAAAAGTGAAGACTCTGGGCCTACCGACGATTTGAAGCCTCAAGATCAATTTCAAATGGATCTGAAGCCTCAGCGCAGTTCTCCAGCCAGGTTGAATGTTGCAGTGGCGTCCTCCGTGCATGCAGCGACGCAAGATGGTGCCACCGCAACCTCCCTGGCATCGCTCCAGGAGTTGCATGGTGGCACTGCATTGAGCGCCTCTGGTAGCGTGGCCTAGTGCTGGGGGGGGGGTGTCAGGGGACGTGATGTTGAGCACACTAGCGCGCCACTGACGCTGTGTGCTGAAGTGACATCTCTGGAAATTCATTCTCGCGCTACCGCTGATGCCGGGATGCATGCTGCAGCACGCATGTGCGAGTCTCTCAAGTGAGCCAAGGCTGTGGGGGGACCCATTCACTGTCGGGCTGATGATGTCGACTCGACGTGGAGAGGTATCCAGACCCACAGTCAGGTCACTAGGGAAGCCAACCTACTACAAGAAGAAGTGGAAGAAGGATTAGATAATTATTTGGAGGAAGAAGATAACAAACTTTTAATGGCTGCTGCTAAAGTGGAAGGTACACCTAGAACTTTAAAATGACCTTCACCATATAAATTCACTACGCCTGGTCCTGATATGATGATTATGTTGGAAACGATAACTAAGCAAAATTAAAGTATGATGAATTATATGACGTCCCAGATTTCAGAATGTTGATGAACAATTTGCTGATATTAGACTCAGAATAACTGATATGTCTGGGGAAATTGCTTCAATGAAGTTGGACATTAATAAATGTTTGACAACTGTTGATGTGGTTGAAGACAGAATGCTATGTTTCTGATTTAAATTAAAAATTGAAAAATCTTTACAATATTTAAACATGGTGGATCAGGTCAAGAAAAAATAGGCACATGTCCAGTGAGACATGTGAAACCAAGTGAATCTAATGAGGACCACAGAGGATGTAGGGGTTCATTTGAGGGAAATCAGGATGGCAAAGAGGGTGTATGAAATAGCTCTGAATAATAGGGTTAGGAAGAATCCTAAGACATTTAAAGGCAAAACAGTAACTTGGAAGATAATAGGGCCCTGTAAAGATTAATATGGTCATCTATGTAAATCCACAGATGGGCAAGGCTCTAAATAAATCTTTTAATCTGTATTTACCCTGAAGAAAGGCATGGTGACTAAGGAACTTGGGGAATCGAAAAGTGATGTCTTAAAGAGAGTCCACATTACAGAAGTGAAGTCTTAAAATGCATAAAAGAGGATAAATTTTCCATTGCATAATGAAATGCATCCCAGTGTGGGAAGCTAGGGAAGAAGTTGTATGAGTGGTGACTGAGATACTTGGCATCGTTATGAGACAGAGGTGAGATGCCAGAAAACTGGAGTGTGGTTAATATTGTGCCTTTATTTAAGAAAGACATTTTGATTTTTTTCTAATATTTGGAGAAAATTTCTGTTTTTTTCCCTCTTTTCTGGGTGACAATTAACAAGCTGATAACTTGGAGACAATGTGGGAAAGGAGTTGGGTGAGATAAGGGAGATGGCAGAAATATAGTGCTGAATGCTGTCAGATTCCATATGAAAACTAATGTAGGGGATTTGCAAAGATGCTCCAAATTTTATTCCATGCCCCATTTTTTATTCTGTAATCATTAACTACATTACCTAACAAAAATCCACCCATTGTGAAATTTTCAGTTTTCTTAATCTCAAGTTGTTATTGGTGGAGGGAGTTTCAATGCCCTTTCTGCACCAAACTTCTCAACATCATCTCCATGGAGTGGGAGCAGGTCAGCAGGACTAGCAAAATAGTGGTTGGCACAAACTAGAAGGGCTGAATGGCCTGTTTTCTGTGCTGTAGTGTTTTATGGTTCTATGGTAATGTTGTTTTTCTTGTCCACACACTACGTCAGATATTTGTACCTAAATAATGATCATGCCATAAAATGGAGCTTGCCTCAGCCATTCCCTGTGAGAATCTATCCACTGATCATTTTCAGTAAAAATGATGGTTTTTTTAAAACCTTAATCATAAAAGTTCACCAAATATTTGGAGAGTTCCAGCTTCTGCTTTGAAAGCCTGTAGTTGAGGTTAATTACCAGAGGAACTCATGGTTTAACACTTGATTTGTTATTATTGAAATCAGAACTTAAGTAAAAATTCACATGTGATGACAGTTTGGTTTTGTGGCTAGAATTATCCTGCCACAGATGACACTTTAAGAGAAACAATTAAGTGCTAGAAAGATTTAAAATGCATCTATAAAATGAGAAAACATCGCTTCACATTACCAAATCAAATGACCCCCGTTCAGAATGCTATGACTACAAAAAGGTCTCTGTGAGATGCCGGCACAGCATCTCTAACCACAATGCATATTTCTACAGAACAGCACCATAAGTGCCAGTAATGGTGGGTGGGGGGGGGGGGGGGGTGGGGGGGGGAGGGAAACAACTTATGATTGGTATTTGGAGGTGCAAGAGACTGTAGATGCTGAAAAATCTGGAGCAAAATTCAGTCTGCTGGAGGAACTCAGAGGGTCAGTGGGAGAAAGAAATGTTGACATTGCAGACCCTTCATCAAGTCCCCTCTTGTGCAATCACATTTTCCAATGAAATGACCGGAACAAAGATGCAGCATGGCCTAAGAGGTGATTGTATAGTTCTAGTGAGACCTCCTTGCTCTTAAATTCCTCACCTCAGCTTTAAAATGCTTTAAGGGGGTCTTGCTTGCTCAAGGTTAAAAAATACATTTTGAGCATGTTTTTAAGCTTCCCAGTCCAATCCATCCTGATCCTGAACACATTACAATCCCGCCATCCTTGCACCTCAAGCCTGCACCATTCAGTAAGATCATGGCTGATCTCCTTGGTTATCAACTTTGTCTCCAAATAGAGGCTCTCTTTTTACCACCCTTTGAGGAAGAGAGTTCTAAAGATCCATGAATACCTGATAAACAAATTTCCACATCTCATTCCCAAGTGAGCAGCACCTTCTTTTTAAATGATAATGCCTAGTTCCAGATTCTTTCAGAATAGGAAAATCCTCACTTCATTCATTGTCAAATCCCCCGGATCTTTGATATTTCATTGATGTTCCCTCTCACTTACCTAAACACCTGCAGATACAAGCCTAGACTATCTACCCTTTCTTCAGAAGGTAATCTGCAATTTCAGGTATTAATTTAATAAACCTTCCAGCATCTGCAGGGCTTTTTAAATTTACAACTGCTTTGATGTGTCACATTTTTCAATGCTTTCTGGAAACCTAAGTACCATACATCCACTATTTTTCAGGACAGGTTCATTGTTCAAGGAAATCAAATGTATTAATATTCCTTGACACTTGGCTTGGTGCCAGATTTTGAATGAAGAGCCTATTCACTGCTTTGGACAAATTTACCTCATTTATAAAAAGTTTCCATTGAGCTAGGTTGGGAAAGATAGCCCAAGAGACTGGCAGGAGTAAAACACGGAAGTCTGCAGACATCATGATTGACATAAAAGCATAATGTTGGAGAAACTCAGCAGGTCAAATAGTGTACTTTATATAGCAAAGATAAAGATACATAGCCAACATTTAGGGTTTAGGCCTTTGGCAAGGTATGAGCAAAATATAGGCAGGCACCCTATGGGCAGGGGGCAACAGGGTGGGGAGGAGCACACCAGCAAATGGGGAGGGAGGGGGATGAGCGTAATTGGAGAGGGAAGGGTGTGGAGAGCTGGAGGAAATAAGATAGAGGGATGAGAGGGAGAGGGAGAATGAGGAGTAGGCTTAGCAGAAACCAGAGAAGTTGATGTTTATTCCATCCGGTTGGAGAATGCCCAGACGGAAAATTAGGCATTGCTTCTCCAATTTACAGGCAGTCTTGTTTGTGCCCCCTCTTCAAATAGCTACTGAAGATTCAGTGAAGAATGGTGGGTTCCAGATATAGATGGCATCCCAGTAACATTTAGCAAACTCATTTAGATCACATTTAGTAACTTATGAAACTGCATCAGTGACACCCAAATTCTCAGCTGCAAAATGTGTATCTGCCCACTCACCTTTGGACATGGAGAGCGTATTGAGTCGATAGAAATGTCTGGTTCCCTACGTTCCATGTACATTGCATGTTGTTATGTTTCCATATGCACTTCAAATCGCTTGGCTGGTCCGGTGGATCTAGCCACATAAATCACAGCTTTGTTAACATCTTTGCATCATTTGAGATCTGGCATCATGCCCCAAGTCACTGCTTCAGTGTCAGTAACTATATAATATAAATGAAGCAGAGAGGGTTCTTAGGTCTTTTGAACTGATATTTTTTTTGATAATAATTAAGGAATTTACTTCAGCATTGACATGATTTTCAACAAATGTCAGAATCAGAAGTTCCTGCACAAAACACAACTAATTGTTACTTTAAGTGATTCTGCAATAAAAACAAGCTGAATACAATTGCCAATATTTAAATCATAAACTACAGAGCTTAATTTTACATATAAAGTAGTGATAGATTTTTTTAAACAGCTCTTAAAAAACCAAGATTATATAATCAAGATCCTATGTTTGGTGATACATCAAAATGAGAGAGCAATATCTAACATGACAAATCCAATTGAAAGGGGATGGCAGACAAATTAAAACCATCATTTTTTTTACTGTCCCACTGAAATTACACCACCATATTTGTTGGAATCTTTAATTGAGTGGTTCAGAACCTGCCTGAATTAATCTGGACCCATATGAAATTGGGCAATGGGCCAAGTTTGAGGCTTGATTGCTCCAGTCAGTTGAATGACACAAAGAACTAAAGGCAAGTAAATTACTTATTTAGTAACAGCAAAAAAAAAATTCCAGCAATTCACTCTTGGGCTCCTGAAGTAAAAAGTGGACAGGTGCTGCCCTAGACTCAATGATTATTCTCCTTCAAGATCTGTTGCTGGATACCAGCGCAGACTAAAACTGCAGTGAAACACCCATCCAAAGTGCCAGCTTTCCAGCAGCATTGAAATGTGGCCCACTTCTTAGACCAGCTTTTTCACTGATGGGAAAGTGATACATTTCACACTGCCTTCCCAAGGCGTTCCTGGAGCTATAAAGTACCACTGGTGATGAACTTACTGCCCTGTTCTCACACTCTATTAGAATAGCTTTCATATTAGGTCTTTACCTGGGCTTCCTTAATTAAAAAAAAAATTTTTTTAGAGACACATCATGGTAACTGGCCCCTTCCAGCCCATGAACCTGTGCCGCACAAAGACACCCATGCAACCAATAAATCTACTAACCTCGTATTGTCTTTGGAACATGGGAGGAAACCTGAGCACCCAGAGAAATCCACTCAGATCACAGAGAGAATGGTCAAACTCCTTACAGATAGTGCCAGATTCAAACCTGGATCACTGGTGCTGCCATAGTGTTGCATTAACTGCTTCACGAATCGTGCTGCCACCTAACTTAGCATCCACCTAATTTAAGAGATGAACCTCTCCTTACTGCACTAACTATAAAGTAAAAATGGTTATGGACCACCAAAAGACCCTGTCTGCACTGTTGCACTATTTATTCTACTGAATGTTTAAAAAAATGCATTTTATTATCTATTTCTGTACTGAGATACTTTAATGTATTTTACTGCAGTTGTTTTTTTTTTGCAAAAGTATCTGGGTGCAGCAAATAGGAATTTTGGTGCATATGTATATTGTACTTATCTGTATAGCAATTAACATTATTACAATAATTATTATCATAATCATTTTACGGTCTTAAGACTTAAATGGCCAATCCATACTTCTCATCATAAAGGAAAAGATATTTATGAAAACAAATGATTGAAACACATACTTACAACCAGATTGAAGGATCGTTGTATACACTGACATGTCGATTCCATCATGGCATTCAACATGG